>NC_079192.1:74485185-74788215 GCF_029499605.1 Hyla sarda
CATTACTGCCTGAATCCCTATTTTGTGCAGAGTTCGAGTATACAAACTCTCGACATCTATGGTGGCAAACACAATGTCAGGTTCCCAGTTATGATCTTCAATTAAGTGTAGAAAAGAGTTTGTATCCTTTAGATATGAAGGAAAATCCACTAGCATGGGGCGGAGCAACCAATCTAAGTATTGGGATAATAGCACAGTAACACTCCCTATGCCAGCAACGATTGGCCTGCTGGGAGGGAGACTCTAGGAATTTGTGAGTTTTTGGCAGAAAGTACCATTGTGGGACTTTTGGATTTGATGGAATACATTTTTCTGCATGTTTTTTTGGATAGTATTCTGGTTTCTACCCTTCTTTTCAAAAAAACGTTTTCATTTGTTAGTGATGCCATGAGTCAGGTCCTGCTGTAAAGGTAAAAAGAACTCTTTTTTTTTTTTTTTTTTTTTTTGTCTTTCAGCTTCTTTTACATAGTATTCAGTTGACATTACGACAATGTTGCTGCCTTTGTCAGCTTTTTTCATGATAATGTCCTTTCTGGACTTTAGCCACTTCATAGCTCTCATTTCTCTTTCAGACAAATTGCTTGAGGCTTGGGGGTATATTAGGGCTCGGACTTGTTTTTGTACCAGCTTGGTGAACACATCCAGGCTGCTCCCTGCTTGTATTGGAGGTGAGAAGGTGGATTGTGTCCCTCCAGAAAAGGCTTTGACTTCTTGAGGGTTTTTGGCCATTAGTTCTGAGTCCACCTCTCCAGGGACCGACTGTTCTAAACCAGCTAGGGAAGATATAATCTCAATATAACTACTTTGCATAAATGGTTCAACAAAAAATTCTGAAGGACCTATGGTAGAGGGCAATTCACCTTTGGGCTCTTCTCTGGATGTGGAATTGGTGTTTTTATTGTTTAAGAATTTTTTTAGATTTATTTTCCTAACCCCTTTGTATAGATCAACTTCAAATTGGATGGGGTCGAATTTCTCAGGGATGCAGAAGTTAAGACCTTCGACAGGAGATTGATACATTCTTCACTTAACTCTACACTGGAGAGGTTAATCATTGATAGATTATTTATTGATACCATTTTACTTGTTTGTGACGTGCTCCATATTTTTTCTTTCCTGCCTTTGCTTAGCCCTCTGCATTGTCATGCGATAACTCATTTATGTATTATGGTCATAAAAATATTAATTATGAAAAGATAAAAAATTTTGAAAATTATTAAAAATATCAAAATTATGACCTGGGGAATTGTAGAAAAAGCCAATCAATACAATTCACATCTGAGTCCGACTATTTCCTCAGATATCAACAAGTTCTTTTTATGACGGGATGACATTAACGCTTAAGGATGTGGTTTTGCAACATACAATAACACACAGGTATTATAAAAGTATGCAAATGCATATCAATTAGATATATTAATAAACATTACAAGCTTGTTAATTGACTACATATAGTAGAATAATACATGTGAGTAGTAAGTAACTTTGGACAATGAAACAAAAGCTACTAGGTTAGGAATATCATATAAGAAAAAGGTTACATATCACTCTATCCAGAGGAAACTCATGATATCAAAGTGGGCATTATCTGATTATAGACATATCAATATGGAATTCTAAATGCACTCCTTTCCCCCTGCTAACCAACTACAAATCACATAACTCCAAGAATTAGCAAATCCATCTAAGTATATAAACATGGAAGAATACTTTTGCCCCATTCTGAAAAACAGCAGAGTTTTATGATCTCGCTATAATATGTTTTAGGAGGAAGAACTTTAAACAAGTTTCCAGTGTGGGAAATATACTTAGAACACTTAGTTTGGCGAGTAGGAATTCTATCAATGTCTAAGCAATTATTTAATGCTTTGATAAATTATGAGTCTTGATTCTTCCGCAGGTAGAATGAAGTCTCACAATGTGCTAAAACTATAATCTCAATATGGAGATAATTAATTATTTTATTTAATTAATTTATTCACCAATCTAAATGGTATAATTCCATCCACATTATCCAAATTGGTCTTAATTAAATGGAATACCATTTCTGTATCTCTTACCAAGTCTATGTAAGAACCTTACTTCTGGTCCTAGGAAAATTGAATGGTTCATCTCATCATCATGGATAGCCATTGGTCTGGTACCGTGTGATCAGTCCGACTGCTGGGATCTCACATGGCTTTTCACCCTGGTTGGACCTTTTTCCTGTGTCTTTGTGTGTTCTCTTCAGCCTACAGTACAGTCTACCGCAGTTCACAGTCTCTATCATCTGGTTTGCCAGACTTTTTAATTAGTTAGACACACCCTCCTAAATTGGAATTCCCCAATGAATGTAGGTTTGGCGTGTACATATGGTAATGACTATGACATCACTATAATACCCAGAATGCATTGAGCATATCACCCATAATGCCTTTCCTGTCAGTGTAATGTCAACTACCCATACGCTAGGGGGTGCTATTGCATAAACAATTAGCATCATTACCATTAAGGGTTAACTGTCCAAAGTTGGTTTTAAACCCACATTCCACACTAACAATTAACAATTCAGGGATTATTTTTTGACATCTATAAGTAATTAAAACCTGGATTCTCATGGACATCTTGGAGCCTACCTAGACATCCAAATTTATTAGAGAGATAAGAATGTTATGGAGGTCTTTTTCCCACAGACGTGTGAATCTCTCTCTTATCTAAACAGCCATACATATCTAAAGAGACAACGAGTATTCTACTCCCAGACTGGCACTTGAATAGGAGAACTTTAGAATACACTATAGTCTATTTAGAACATACACAAAATGGCCGACATCATGCTATTAAACATACTAAACATAGTGATTCATTTTTGAGGCATAACATTAGCATGAGAGCATGTCCTCCTCCTAAAGGGACTAGGCTGCTTGGGGTTGGTTGTACAGTTTCATTAGCGGGGGCAGATTCTTCTCCCGAGCTGGTCTGGGTGTCCGTGGTCCAATAATCCCTGTTTTTTACTTTTGCTGCCCTTCTTCTCCTTTTATTCTGAGCATTTATTTTATCTTTGTTCCAGCAGAACACTTGATTATTTTCAAAGTCGTGCCTGTCCTTCACAAACTTATCCTTTTTTCTTTCCTTGATCTCCGCTTGCACAGGAATTAATTTTACGTTCAAATTTTTGTGTGTACTGTTGTAATTGACCTTCCGTCATTCTCTTTTTTAGTTCTTGCTTGGCTTTACAGAGCTCTATTGTGGTATTCTCATATTCCACTTTGTTACGCAGGAGGACTAGATGCATCAATTCATAAGAGCTTTTCAATTGAATCTGATCCCATTCTGCTTGGAAGTCAGGATCTTCCTTGAATTGCGAAGCGTCTTTAAAATTCCTCAGGCCTCTCTGCACTCTCCTGAACTGGCTATAGGAATCCAGGGACTTGACAGTCCAGAACAAGCGGACTTCCTTCTCCACAAGTTGGTAAATCTTCTGTTCCAAACTTCTAGTACTTATAAGATGTAGATCTTGTTTTGTGTTGCATTGTGCAAAAAATTCCTCTGCATCCTCCCTGCCTGCACTTAGGGCTATAATGTCAGTTTCCCAGTTGCCGGTTTCTTCAGGTTTTGCGATACTGAGCTAGCCGGGAGTTAAATTAACCTCTTTTAGATGCTGCAATCAATTTTGATAGTGGTGGTGTCTAAAGGGTTAATGCCAGACATCAGCCCGATTGCAATGTCAGGCAATAGCCGTGTGTCCTGGTTGCTTATAGCTGAGCGAACGTCATACCTCGGGAGCCCGCAATGGACGGCTATCATGTACATTTACATTACAATCATGTACATTTGCGGCAAGGGGTTAATAGGAACAGTGTTCCTGCAGTGGAAAAAGTGCAGGAGCTCCAATCCCATGTGTGCCGGAAGTACTGTCTATAACTAGTGGATAGTAGTTTTGTTGTAAAAATGTGTTTCTCATGAGGGGTTGTTTACTATTCTTATCATCAAAACAAATTCAAAGATATCTTAGGGCTTGTCTGGAGATAATGGATTTCTTTATGAGGTTTTAAGGAAAGCTGTTGCACTTTAGAGACATAAGTTCCCTATAGGTTTGTGGTAGATTGATTTTCGTATGGTGTTGATTTTTTTTTTTTTTATAGATATGGTTCTGTCCAGGAAATATATTTGAAATTTTTAGTAGTTTTTGGTGAGTCTGATAGTAGGGTGGAACCTGTTAAAATTTCTATGAAAAGTTAGCAGCTCATCATCAGAGCCTGTCCAGACTATCCATAGATCATCAATATAACGGGTCCATGCTAGAGGTTTGATTATAAAACTCCTCTTTGACCATGAAGAGGTCAGCATACTGCAGGGACATTTTGCTTCCCATAGCACTACCACACACACACTGTAGGTAAATGTTTTTTCCAAAAATGTAATTTTGATTGAACACAAGCCTGGTTAGTTCTAGGACTTTCCCCGTAATGTGTATTTTTTTTTTTTTTTTTTTTTGAAAGGCACTGTCATTATGAAAAACATTTTATATTTTGTAGTACTACTGATAAGATGACTTTTTAAAATATACATATACAAAAAAAAAAATGAAAATTGCTGCCACTAGGGGGTAATCTATCCTTATGCAGACATACTACTCTGTATTTTGCAGCATCCTGAATACCGGCCATAAAGTGTGTTGGTATCCAGTATAGGAGATTACCATTACACCACTACAGCCTTTAGCTGATCCTAAACTACTACTCCTATGATGGGAGTTACAGTTTTGTAATAGCTGGGGTTAAAATCTTTGTAAAACACTTGTGGTGACCCACAGTGTATGGTGGGACCACGGGGTGTAGTGGTGTAGGTGGTGGGGCCAGATGGTATTAACCCCTGGGGCAAGATGTTGTTAACCCCTAGTGTTCGTGACACCAGGATGTGGTTGCATGGTGTAGGGCACCGCCGACAATCAATCCAGAAATGGTATATATTAAATGAAAGTCCAAAGCAGGTTTTGATGCAACTGGAACTTTACTGAAGAAGGCAGTATAACAGTCCTTACAGATAGCCAACTTCCACAGAGGTGACCGGGACATAGGGAACCTCTCAGGCTTGCTTGGACTTGTAATGGTAATAATGATGATGCAGGCCACTGTGATATTGTTATGGCTTTGGTAGGGACAGTAGAGACTTGAACTGTAGACATAGAGGAGACTTACAGATTCGATTTTCTGAACTTGTACAGGACTTGTGCCTCTAGAACTCTGGGTATCAGGTGATCACATATCACATGATTTTATCACATGACCTTAGGAAGGTCCTATACAATTTAAACATCCTAATAACCTTTGCACATAACTTACATTCACTGTACAATACTTGTAATAAATGTGCATGAGTAATATGCAATATAAATCATAATAATGACCTAGGGGGATCCTGCAGGAGAGCCCTGTGGATTTGAGGGACTCTACCTGAGGGGACTTTAGGACTGTACCAGGACACAACACTATGTTTTAGAGTTGTGTATTCTCCAGCTATGTACCTCCAGCTCTTGCAAAACTACAGACAAAGGATGGGTGGGCATGCTGGGAGTTGTAGTTTTGCAACAGCTATAGGCAACTCTGCAGCACCAGCTGTTGCAAAACTATAACTCCCAGCATGCTTGAACAGCCAAAGATTTCTCTGACTCCTGAATGACAAAAAAGCTGATCAAACATTCAGGAGTCTGTGAAAGCTGAATGACACACATAGTGAGAGCTATGTTGATTAGATATGTTGTACACGATTAGGATTATGTACTGAGTAATATATCACTTATTTTTTTTTGGCACTATGACAGGTACGCTTTACGTCTTGGCAAATTGGGGGGAATTTATCAAAGGATTTAGACAGTTTTTTCCAGTTTTAAATTGTTGCACAGAAATTTGCAGTCTAAATAGTGTGACTTTTTCCTAAGTTTTGCTTTAGAGGATTTTTAGTACATGATGCATTCAAGGCTAATTTAGATGGAAAAATGCATTGATTCTGAATTTATCAATATGGACTTTTTGGCAAAAAGTTGATCATGTTAAAATACACTGAAATGTCAGACCATGCTGAAGCAGGATTAAACACAGTCTAAGTAGATCCCAAAGTCCGTGTGCAGAATTTATCAAGAGCCGTGTGACTTATGATAAATAAGGCACACAATAGACCGGCCTTACGCTCTGTAGGTTGGTCTATATTGATGAGGGAAATAGACAGCTTTAATAAATCCCCCCCCCCCCCCCCATTGTGTCTATTGGCCATGGACCTAGAGCAAAGAGTTTGCACAAGATGTCTGTGGTGTCCTGGACTAACTATTTGTCTCACCAAGGGTTTTAGAATGTTTTCAACCTAGCCAGAAATGTCTGCAGTTAAAGTCCAGAGCAAAAATGATTGGTCTCTCTGGATTGCCTTCCTTTTTTCAGTAACATCTACTGAGCAATATGCAAAGCAGCTCACTCATCACCTTTTCAGGAAGTTTTCCCTAAACATCAGTTTTTTTCCCTCCAAAGTTTCAGAAATGGTTTGGAATTAATGCCAAGCCAAACATCTATCCAGAAGGAAAAAGGCCCATTTGCAGACATTGCTGTTTCTTTTTTTTTTTTGCCCCCATCAGTTCAGAGCAGGGTGTTCTGGCTTAGCTTGCAATTGGCCTATCGGCTAGGTGAAGAGGTAAGCGTTCGCCTTATGGAAATCACCATTAATGGTAATCTTATTAAGAAGAAATCTTACACCCGGTAGCATTTAGAAAGTACACATTTTTGCATTGCCCATTGAGGTCTGGTAGATTGGGTGAGTTGAAACCATTTATGATAATTATTAGTTTCTCAATCTCTAGATATTGTTTTGTTGGGTCCTCTTTTGGTGACGTGTGGTTATTTTTTTTCCTGTCTACTTCCTAGATGTAATACGATCTGTACATATCCGCTACGGCCTCGATTTTATATGCTGATTTTATAGCTTTTCTTTCCTCCACACTAAGATTGTGTTTAAGGTTGGGATTTTTGCCCCAAATCTCAGATTTTTATGGTAATGCATTGTATCTGATGTATATTGTCTGTATTATTCTCTGATTACATCTCATGGTGAACGTTCCAGCTTGCTGTGCACTCTGCATACATATGTCTTATTGTTCTGCCATGTGAATAAAAGCAGGTCACAAACAACAAAAATGTAAAGAATAAATGTCAGAAAGGGACAACTATCATTTTATCATATTCGTTATACTCCGAAACCTGATTATGAGACTGTAGGCAATGAATTTAATGCACTTTAGTCATCACATTGTTTTTTTTCTGAGAATATATGTTAGATATATCAGGGGACCTTTAGAGGTAATAGTTGAAAACTAATTGATCCTGACAGTTTCTACAAGTCTGTTTAAAGGGATATGACTGTGTGCCACGCAGCTCCCATTGTGGCTTCTTCCAGTCCCTTGTCGCTTGTCTTTTCTGCCTAATTCCGACATGAGGTGTAAAAGCAGGACTTCCCGCTTAGCCCTCCACTGACCACGACAGTGTGATGTTAATTTATATATCACACCTCCTTTAAAGTGTCTTTACAGTTTTAGTAACAAATTCCATCAGCTATATACTTGTAGTACAGAAAAAAAAAAAACATGTGGATGCTTGGCAGCAAACGTAAATGTACTACATGGAATTGCTATGGAGCATTTGGGGAGCCTTAAAAAGAGGGGAAAACCCTGGTTGATCCCCTTCCCATTAACTGGAGAGAACATGAGGCATGGAGAGGAAAACAAACAGTAGAGTCTTCTGTCTTTGGTAAAAATTTGGCACTTTTGAGAAGAGACCATTTTCAGCTTTCTTTTGGTGCCCACTGTTCAGTTTCCCACTGCAGGGCAATCTTTATTTTTGTGGCATCCGGTAACGTAATGTATTGTATGATGACTTCATTCTTTACTAATGTTGAGTGCGGTTATTCGAAATGCAAATTTTTACTGCGAATATTGGCACTTTGAGATTTCGTGAATATTTAGAATATGTGATATGTATTCGTAATGACGAATATTCTTAATTTTTTTAATGAAATTTTTTTATGCGAATGTATGTGAATATCAGCACTTCCAGACACTTCCTTTTAGGTGAAAGATATAATTGTGCATGCTTGCTATGTGAACTTCATTACGAATTTTTACATGAAAAAAAAAAAGGGTAGAAACATAGCGAAAATGCGAATTTCGCGAACATAGGACGAATATTTGTCCATATATTCACAAAATATCGCAAATTTTAATATGGCCCATCACTAGTCTTCACCTAAAAGGAGTTATCTGGGAATTTTAAATATTTTGCTGTGGCCACTATAAAACAAAAAAATAATACTCACCTACCTCTGTCCCTCACAGCTCCTGGTATGATGCCCTCCAATCCCGTGCTCCTCACACTACTACCTACTTCTGAAATAAACTCTTCTGAGCAGCGACAGCCCCCTCAGCCAATCACTGGCCGCAGCAGTGTTCTGCCTCATTTAGTGATTGGCTGGGTGGGCCTTCACTGCTAAGAAGAGTCCCTCTCAGATATAGAAAGAGGATGGGCGGGAGACCTAAGGACATCACATTGGAAGGTTTTGTGGACTGATGTAAGTGTGACTTTTTAAACAGTAATGGCAACATGAAAATAAAATGACAAATCCACATAACCCCTTGACCATCTTAGTATTCTGATTCGTGAAAACTTACTTCTAAAACAAGATATTTGCAGGAACAAATGTTATGCCTCCACATCACTGATCATCTCAAACCAAATAGAACAGATCAAGACTTCCTTGAAAGTTTAATGTATGTTTTGTAGAAGAATTATGGGGAAACACTGACAAAATCTTTTTAAGAATGTCAAATATGACAACCTTCATAGTTGAAATTGAGAAGTTTAGTTAAAAATCTCCTAGGCACGCTCCCCAGGGCACCAGAACCTTAATGTGATGCAAGAGTTCTTAGAGAGGTAAGTTCAGTAATATCTGTACCCTTGTTCATGATATTTAGAGATTCTCTGGTGTCTGGTATTGTGCCAAGGGACTGGCGCAAGGCTAATGTGGTACCAATCTTCAAGAAGGGCTCTAGGTCTTCGCCAGGCAATTATAGACCGGTAAGTCTAACGTGCATTGTGGGTAAATTGTTTGAAGGACTTATAAGGAATTACATACAGGAATACATAGGGGATAATAGTATTATAAGTGATAGCCAGCATGGGTTTACTAAGGATAGAAGTTGTCAAACCAATTTAATTTGCTTTTATGAAGAGGTGAGTAGAAGCCTTGACAGAGGAATGGCTGTGGATATAGTGTTTCTGGATTTTGCCAAAGCGTTTGATACTGTCCATCACAGACGTCCGACAGGTAAGTTAAGGTCCTTGGGCTTGGAAACTTTAGTTTGTAACTGAATTGAACACTGGCTCATGGATCGTACGCAGAGAGTGGTGGTCAATGATTCGTACTCTGATTGGTCCCCGGTTATTAGTGGTGTACCCCAAGGTTCAGTACTGGGCCCGCTGTTGTTTAATTTATTTATCAATAATATAGAGGATGGTATTAACAGCTCTGTTTCTATCTTTGCAGATGACACCAAGCTTTGTAGCACGGTACAGTCTATAGAGGATGTGTATAGGTTACAAGATGACTTGGATAGACTAAGTGTCTGGGCATCCACTTGGCAAATGAGGTTCAATGTTGATAAATGTAAAGTTATGCATCTGGGTACTAATAACCTGCATGCATCGTATGTCTTAGGGGGGATTAAACTGGCAGAGTCACTGGTAGAGAAGGATCTGGGTGTACTTGTAGATCACAGACTACAGAACAGCATGCAATGTCAGGCTGCTGCTTCCAAAGCCGGCAGGATATTGTCATATATCAAAAGAGGCATGGACTCAAGGGACAGGGACATAATACTCCCCCTTTATAAAGCATTGGTACGGCCTCACCTGGAATATGCTGTTCAGTTTTGGGCACCTGTCCATAAAAGGGACACTGCGGAGTTGGAAAGGGTGCAGAGACGCGCGACTAAACTAATATGGGGCATGGATCATCTTAGCTATGAGGAGCGATTAAAGGAGTTACAATTGTTTAGTCTTGAGAAGAGACGTTTAAGGGGGGATATGATAAACGTATATAAGTATATTAATGGCCCATACAAAAAATATGGAGAAAAACTGTTCCAGGTTAAACCCCCCCAAAGGACGAGGGGGCACTCCCTCCGTCTGGAGAAGAAAAAGTTTAGTCTCAAGGGGCGACACGCCTTCTTTACCGTGAGGACTGTGAATTTATGGAACGGTCTACCTCAGGAACTGGTCACAGCAGGAACAATTTACAGCTTTAAAACAGGATTAGATACATTCCTGGAACAAAATAACATTAATGCTTATGCAGAATTATAAAACTACATCCCTTTCCCTTATCCCCTTACACCCTTCACTTCAATTCCCTGGTTGGACTTGATGGACGTATGTCTTTTTTCAACCATACTAACTATATATCTAACCTCTATACCTCCTATAGCTGTACAACTGTTACTGAGGTCCAAGTATGTATACATGTTTTGTAGATAAGCCATGGTATCATGACTAGCGTAGTTATTGTATTTAACTTATTTAACCAGGTCAATAATTACATTAAAATAATATCTGCAATGTAGGTAGCGATAAGAACTACTCTTTTATGGCAAAGAAAACATATGTCAGATCCTGAGATGGTGAAACACCCTACAATCTGCTAACTGCTCATTATTCAGTATAAAGTATATTGTGGATTAATTTCAATGTATATTTAACATTTCCCAACCCTCCTTAGTGATGTTGCCTCTAATAATTCTCAAATTAACCAGCTTCATGGAAGAGGAAATATATGATCTGTCAATTTCCTGAATTCAATGATACATGTGTGCGTTTACTCATCTGTAATTGCTATCTGATGAAAAAAGAGGTGGTTGCGGTTATGAGTGGTGATGACTGTGTAGATTACCATTCAGAAATAATTACTACTCCTCATGGTATACAGGAAGCAGAAACATAAGTTATATAGCATGAATAAATGTTGTCTGGAAGGCTCTGGCATAGTGACATCCATTCATAAGAGAACCACATGGTATAGCACAGCATACCCGCATCCGATCTATTGAGATCAACAGATAGAACATGGCCTAATAGTGACTATGTTTGGCCATTTCATTGAGTTCACTGGACAGAACATGGTCTAATAGTCACTATATTAGGCCCATTTCTAAGTATATACTGTTATTTTTGTGGATTGAAAAGTATGGCTACTTTTGAGTAGTGTTGAGCGGCATAGGCCATATTCGAATTCGCGAATATTCACGAATATATGAACGAATATTCGTCATATATTCGCTAATATTCGCATATTCGTAATATTCTCGTTTTATTTTCGCATAACCGAAAATTTGCGTATGCGAAAATTAGCATATGTAAATTTTTGTATATGCGAAAATTCGCACACCAGTCTCACACAGTAATATTAGAGCCTGCTTTACACCACACAAGCTGGAAGCAGAGAGGGGTGATCACTGTGATGTGTACTGTGAGAAAAAAAAAAACAACAAAAAAAAAATATTCGTAATTACGAATATATAGCGCTATATTCGCGAATATTCGCGAATTCGCGAATATGCGATATTCGCGAATAAAATTCGCATTGCGAATATTCGCGAGCAACACTACTTTTGAGTCCTGCTAAATAACCATTTATGCTTACTGCTCCTGAATTGTGTTTACTCAATTGAACACAACGGATTCAGTGCAGGTATGCTGCCTGAAACATTGGCATACCATTCTGTCAGTAAACAAAGGTGATATAATTTCAGATGTGCACATAGCTAAATTGTTTATGAATCCAGTGTATGCAGAAATAGGATGATATGTTACATATTTTAGCTTGCCACGATATAATATGTCATACATTATACTTCTGGTCTCCTAGAGTATATTCATAAAGCTCCTACAATTCATTTTGTGAGGTTCCTGGACAATATGTATTGTGTGCCTACTAAAAATGGGACAAATGGTATCTTATAGGAAAACCAAAGCAGGTTTCAAGAAAGAAAGAAACCTCATCTGACAAACTGTGTTTTAGACTTTCTCCTTGACCTTTTATATGCTCTAACTCAGTACTGCATAAATGGGGTAAAGGGTATCTATAATAGTGAGTAGAGATGAGCAAATTTTTGAAAAATTTGATTCGGACAATTTTTCCGAAGAAATGTGGTTTGGGCCGAATGTATTCGGAGTGAATCACTATTAAAAATGACTATTTCTGGCCTACAGAGAGCCTCAATAGGGGTGAACAACATTTTGCTTTGTCCTAACATGCATAGGGTGTGTGCTGTGTTAGTGAAATAATACTGTTATTCAGATTACAGGCATCGCTATTAGAATCACTGCCGCAGAGCATCTGGATGTGGCAGCAGGAAGACCATATGGCTTCAAAATCGAAGAGAATAAATTATTATATTATCTGTAATTTTTATTTATTAAATTTTATTTATTAAAATTCCCACTGTTTTACTCTTTGTGGAACTGCAAATGTTTCATTTAAACAGTTATGGTTCATTGTTATCGCTCCAACCTGTTTCATTGGATTCTTGTGGTGATTCCACAGCTAATATATGATGTCCACTCAGTCTTGAAAAGATTACATCGATTTTTTTAAATTGAAAATTAAGATTTTTAAATTGAAATGTAAGATTTAGAATTTGAAATAAAAGATTTTGAATTTGAAATTTGATATTACACTCCCAAGTTTTAATGTCCCGGGCCCCGGCGTTTTCTTTGAATAAATAGTGTGGTTTCAAAAGACCAAATTCAACAAGTAGTCACATGTCACATGGCAACACAATGACAGAGCCTGGAGGTGGCATCAGTAAGAGGAGACCATATAGTGGATGAATGACACAGCCTGGAGTTAACGGCAGCATGAGGAGACCACAAAGTGGTTGAATGACACAGCCTGGAGATAGCGGCAGCACATAGTGGCTGAATGACACAGCCTGGATTTTGCGGCAGCATGAGGAGAACATATAGTGGCTGAATGACACAGCCTGGAGGTTGCAGAAGCATGAGGAAACCATATAGTGGCTGAATGACACAGCAAGGAGGTAGCTGCATCATGAGGAAAACATATAGTGGCTAAATGACACAGCATGGAGGTGGCGGCAGCATGAGGAAAATATATACCCTGTTTTCCCAAAAATACACCCTACCCCGAAAATAAGCCCTAGCTGGATTATCGGGGTGGGCTGCAATATAAGCTCTACCCCCGAAAATAAGACCTAGGGCCAGGGGTACTCAACTGGTGGACTGCGGTCCAGATCTGGACCGCGGCCGCCAGTAATGTAGCAGTGTGGAGGATGGTGGGCTGCAGGATTGTGGAGGATTGGGGGGCTGCGGGAGTGTGCAGGATGGGGGCTGTGGGAGGATGGAGGGCTGTATAGCAGTGTGGAGGATGGGGGCTGTGGGAGGATGGGGGGCTGTATAGCAGTGTGGAGGATGGGGGGCTGTATAGCAGTGGGAAGGATGGGGGGCTGTAGCAGTGTGGAAGATGGGGGGTGCGGCATCCTCCAACAGCCCCCATCCTCCACACTGCTACAGCCCCCCATCCTCCACACTCCCACAGCCCCCCATCCTCCCACAGCCCCCCATTCTCCACACTCCCACAGCCCCCATTCTCCACACTCCTGCAGCCCCCCATGAATAAATAAGCCCTACCCTGAAAATAAGCCCTAGTGTGTTTTTTGTGACTAAAATTAATATAAGACTCGGTCTTATTTTCGGAGAAACACGGTAGTGGCTGAATGACACAGCATTGAGGTGGCGGCAGTATGAGGGGAACATATAGTGACTGAATGGCACAGCCTGGAGTTGGCGGCAGCATATAGTGGCTGAATGACACAGCCTGGAGTTTGCGGCAGCATGAGGAGAACATATAGTGGCTGAATAACACTGTGTGGAGGTGGCGGCAGCATGAGTAGAACCTATATCGGCTGAATGACACAGCCTGGAGTTGGTGGCAGATGAGGAGACCATATAGTGACTTAATGACACAGTGTGGAGGTGGCAGAAGCATGATGAGACCACATAGTGGCTGAATGGCACAGCCTGGAGTTGGCAGCAGCATGAGTAGAACATATAGTGGCTGAAAGGCACAGCCTGGATATGGCAGAAGCATAAGAAGAGTGACAAAGATTGGAGGTGGCAGAAGCATGAGGAGACCACATAGTGACTGAATGGCACAGCCTGGAGTTGGTGGCAGCATGAGTAGAGCATATAGTGGCTGAATGGCACAGCCTGGAGTTGGCAGCAGATGAGAAGACCATATAGTGGCTGAATGACACAGCCTGGAGGTGGCAGAAGCATGAGGAGACCACATAGTGGCTGAATAACACAGCCTGGAGGTGGCGGCAGCATGAGGAGAAGATATAGTGGCTGAATGACACAGCCTGGAGGTGGCAGAAGCATGAAGAAGTTATATAGTTGCTGCATGACAGTGTGGAGGTGGCGGCAGCATTAGGAGAACATATAGTGCCTGAATGACAAAGCCTGGAGGGGGCAGAAGCATGAGGAGACCATATGGTGGCAGAATGAGACGGCCTGGAGGTGTTAGCAGCAGCAGCATCAGGAGTCCTGTAAGTGACCCAGTGAGAGAGTGGTGTGGTGGGTAGCAATACCAGTACCCAGTGATGAAGGTGAGTGAGAAAAGGTCTGATGATGAGGAATGTTTGTAACTGGGGAGCAGCGCCTTAAATCTGTTTGGCATCATACATATTTGTGAAGTGGTGGTGTTGAACCATGGTCAATCTACTCTGCATCAGGCATTGGTGGGTGGAAATCCTGGCTGATCCATCCCTGATTCACCTTCACAAAGGTCAGTCTCTCCACATTTTTCGTGGACAGACGAGTTCTCCTTGGGGTGACTATGGCCCCCACCGAACTAAACACCCGCTCTGATGGCACACTACTGGCCGGGCAGGACAGCTTTTCCAGGGCAAACTGTGCTAGTTGTGGTCACAAATCAAGTTTGACTGCCCAGAGGTACAGCGGATCTTCAAGGTGTGTTGGCATGGGCATGTCAAGGTATTCCACAACCTGCTGGTTCAGGTCCTGCTCAAGGTCTACCTGCTGCTGATAAGTTGCTTCATTATGCGGGTGAAAAAGGTACTCATCTGCGACTGTAGACTCAGGCTGCTGCTGATGGAGCTGGTACTGCTCCTGCCACCCCACCCTCACCCCTCCGGGGTCTCCAGTGCCCTGACTAGCCATCGTTTCCAACCTGTGTTGTAGGAAATTAAGCAGTGGAATGCCGTAGTTCATCCCATAATCCTGGCGACTGACTAATAATGTGGCTTTCTCAAAGGGCCTGAGCAAATGGCAGTTGTTACGTAAGAGCTGCCACTGGTTCACATTGAAGTTACACAGGGGAGTACCCCTAACCACCTGGATCATCAAGAAATTGGTGATGGCTTTTCGGTCCAACATATGGAGGGTGAAATTCCAATGTGTGGCAATGTTGCAAATCAGATTAAGAATCCTGGTAGAAAAAACAGACATAACCGCACATCCACAATTTTGTATTATTATCTAATTGCTTCTCAGCATAATTACAAAAACTAAAAGGTTGTTAGTATATACATTTTGATCAAAAGATACAAAGCCCACTCGCCACGTCAAGTCCACCTATTGAGAGTGGGTCCCTAACGTCCCTAGCATAAAATGGTGTACCACTGGGCAGCGCCCACCACCGCCGCGATACCAGTGCCCACAGAGGGAACGACCCACTGGCAGAGCGGCCCCCGTGCCACCCAAACCAGTCTCCGGGTCGCACCCCCCGCAGACACGGCGCCGAAGCAGCAACGGACGCCGCACAGCACCACACCAGTGTGAACAAGGTGTAACAGCACACTTACCATGTGCTCCCAGTCAGACTGGGAGACTGCTAGAAAATGAAAGAGCCCAGGTGTAGCTACCTGCTACTTATATAGGGTAGGGCTGAGGGGGTGGGGAGGAGTGCAGGCCAAGTGGAACAAAAAAAAAAAGAGGGGATAAAATACACAATGTGAATCCTGGTAGAAAAAACAGACATGGCCGCACATCCACAATTTTGTATTATGATCTAATTGCTTCTCAGCATAATTACAAAAACTAACAGGTTGTTAGTATATACGTTTTGATCAAAAGATACAAAGCCCACTCGCCACATCAAGGCCATCTATTGAGAGTGGGTCCCTAACGTCCCTAGCATAAAATGGTGTAGCACTGGGCGGCGCCCACCACCGCCGCGACACCAGTGCCCACAGAGGGAACGACCCACTGGCAGAGCGGCCCCAGTGCCCCCAAACCAGTCTCCAGGCCGCACCCCCCGCATACACGGCGCTGCAGCAGCAACAAACACCGCACAGCACCACACCAGTGTGAACAAGGTGTAACAGCGCACTTACCATGTGTTCCCAGTCAGACTGGGAGACTGCTAGAAAATGAAAGGGCACAGGTTTAGCTACCTGACGTGGCGAGTGGGCTTTGTATCTTTTGAGCAAAATGTATATACTAACAACCTGTTAGTTTTTGTAATTATGCTGAGAAGCAATAAGATCATAATACAAAATTGTGGATGTGCGGCCATGTCTGTTTTTTCTACCAGGATTCACATTGTGTATTCTATCCCCTCCTTTTTTTTTGTTCCACTTGGCCTGCACTCCTCCCCACCCCCTTAGCCCAACCCTATATAAGTAGCAGGTAGCTACACCTGGGCCCTTTCATTTTCTAGCAGTCTCCCAGTCTGACTGGGAGCACATGGTAAGTGTGCTGTTACACCTTGTTCACACTGGTGTGGTGCTGTGCAGTGTCCGCTGCTGCAGCGGCGCCGTGTCTGCGGGGGGTGCGGCCCGGAGACTGGTTTGGGTGGCACTGGGGCCGCTCTGCCAGTGGGTCGTTCCCCCTGTGGGCACTGGTATCGCCCAGTGCTACACCATTTTATACTAGGGACGTTAGGGACCCACTCTCAATAGGTGGCCTTGACGTGGCGAGTGGGCTTTGTACTTTTTGATTAAAACGTATATACTAACAACCTGTTAGTTTTTGTAATTATGCTGAGAAGCAATTAGATCATAATACTAAATTGTGGATGTGAGGCCATGTCTGTTTTTTCTACCAGGATTCGCAAATCAGATTATTTTGGGGGATACCGCTCTGACGCTTTAACTCAATGATGGTGTGTTTTGTGGTGTACGAGTGGCTGAAGTGCATGCAAAGTTTCCTTCCCATTGTTAGGATGTCTTGCAAATCGGGGGAACACTTCAGGAACTGCTTGACAACCAGATTGAACATGTGTGCCATGCAGGGCACATGGCTCAGCCTTCCTTGTCGCAGCGCAGACAAGATGTTCTTCCCGTTGTCAGTCACCATGGTTCCCATTTCTAGTTTTCTCCGATTTCTTCATGAATGACTTTTAGCAGTTCCTCTGCTGTGTGACTCCATTCGTCAAGTCAAACCATGTGAAGAACAGCTTGACACCGCTGTGGCCTGCACGGAGCACTGAGACTTGTCTGTGTAGTGGAAGCTGAGGACACGGTGGGGGATGAGGAGGTAGAGTCGTACACTGTCACAGGATTAATGTCCTTAGAGCGTGGAGGAGGAATCGGTGTGATGTGTCCAAGTTGGTGTTGTGGCTGTGCAGGAACCACATTCACCCAGTGGGCCGTAAAAGCAATGGATTGTCCCTGACCATAGTTACAGCTCCAGACGTCGGCTCTGTCATGCACTTTGGCACACACTGTCAGGCTCAAGGACTGGCCCACCTTCTATTCCACAAAATTGTGCACTGGGTAATGCAGCAGGCTGTACCACTACATCGGAGCCACGGTTCTCCCAGGCCGCTTTATGGTGGCGCAACATATGTTGATGCAGGGCTGTAGTGCCAACATTGGGACCCTGGCCACGCTTCACCTTCTGCCGACACATCTTGAATGTGGCTATGTTAACCTCCTCCGGATGCTTGATGAAAAACTGCCACTCCGCCGAGTAGCTGATTTTCCCACCAACAGCTGCACTAATTTACTGCTACTGCCGCCGTCTCCAGGAACCCCTGTTCCACTACCTTCCGGGAAGGTAGACTGCAGCGAAGTAGGTGGTCTCTCCTGGGCACATTTGGCTCCAGAATTTCCACTTCTGCCACCATGATGACTGCCAACCATGCTATCACCTTGCTGGCTCAGCTGCTGGCTCATGGGCAACCTGCAACCCTCTTCATCTGATGATGATGAAGCCCCTTCTGCACCCTGCTCCCAATTGCGATTGGCTTCATCATCATCAACAAGTGTCTGCACGTCACTGATGTCCTCCTCAGGTTCCCGGGCCATGCCAACTGAGGTTGTGTATGAGGAAACCACAGACTGTTGACTCGGGGTGTCTGATGTCACTTGTGATGAAGTGGAAGACCGTGTTAACCAATAGATGACGGCAAATGGGTTGTTGGTCGAGACCGGGAGATCAGGTATCAGCTAGCGGTCGTGTCTCGCCTCTAGTCTGCTGCGACCTCTGCCTGTGCCTGATGAATTTAGGCCTCTGCCACTTCTCTGTGCACGTCCTGGTACTTCTCTGCCTGACATACTTAGTGCGTATATGAGGGGAGTACAATACGATTCACTATGCTTAAAACAGTAATTGTTTAGAACAACAGCAGGTGTGCACTTTTGGCTGTCCTTTCACAGTATCTAGGCCCTTGAGAGTTTAACAGGTACAAAATAGTACACCACTTAGATGTAGTTATGTGGTATGCACATATGAGGGCAGAAAAATGTGCTACAGTACGCTAAAAAAAAACGTATTTTGATAAAACACCAGCCGGTAATGACTTTTGCCTGGCTTTTCACACTATCTAGGTCCTTGACAGATTAACAGGTACAAAATAGTACACTACTTAGATGTAGGTATGTGGTATGCACTTATGAGGGCAAAAAAATGCGTAACAGTATGCTTAAAAAAATATTGGAGTAAAATACCAGCTGGTGATTACTTTTGCATGGAATTTTACAGTATCTAGGCCCTTGACACATTAACAGGTACAAAATAGCACACTACTTAGATGTAGACATGTGGTATGCACTTATGAGGGCAGAAAAATGTACTACAGTACGTTTAAAAATGTATTGGAGTAAAACCCCAGCCAGTGATTACTTTTGTCTTGCCTTTCACAGTATCTAGGCCCTTGACAAATTAACAGGTACAAAATAGTACACTACTTAGGTGTAGGTATGTTATATGCACTTATGAGGACAGAAAAATGCGCTACAGTACGATTAAATAAGTATTGGAGTAAAACACCAGCCTTTGATTACTTTTGCCTTGAATTTCACAGTATCTAGTCCCTTGACAGATTAACAGGTACAAAATAGTAGACTGCTTAGATGTAGGTATGTGGTATGCCCTCATGAGGGCCGAAAAATGCGCTACAGTACACTTAAACATATTTGTGCACAACACCAGCAGTACACAACAGTGCTGCAGCACACAGTCGCTGTGTACTAAACCCAAAATTGCACTCTCTCAAAGACTATTAGGAATGGACTGCTGAGTATGTATTATACCATCTACAGATTAGTATAACCAGCAGACCATTTGTTGTGGAACAAAGACATAGAGTTGCGCTAAAAACGTATTCCTCCCTCCTCTGTTAAGGTTTCTACAGCTGAGCAAGCTTGTTCAAACGTATGAGGCAACACACAGCTCTCTGCCCCTCTCTGTAATACAATGCTGTAGAAAGGGATTGGGAGGTTATAATTAATTAATCACTGCTGTAAAAAAAAATTTCTGTGAAAAACGCACTGCTTTCTGTCCACCAGAACGCTGACATGACTAGGAGGTAAAACGCTGCTGGAAAAAGCTTTTCGGTGTAACACACAAAGCTCTGTCTGTCCTATCTCTCTGCAGTGAAAGGATGAAGTGACTAATCGGAATATGGCTGCCGATTATATAGGGCTGTTACATCACAGGGGTGACTGGCTGCTGATAGGCTGCATCCTGCATGTGATTCAGGGTCATCCTACCTACCCTTGTTCCCGCCTTCCCAGGATTCCTTGCCCCATGTCCTCATATATGGATCTGCCATTTTAGATGCCTGGACCAAACTAAATGGAGGCTAATGAAGCGATTGTGAGATAGAATAGCGGCGATATTCGCATTCGTTGCAAATCAAATTTTTCATGAAATTCGTAACGAATTTGTATTCATCATATTCAATTCTCTCCAATAGTGACATGTAATAGGTTTTGATCAGTGGGAATCTGGGTGCAGGACTCCATTGGTCACTAAAGACTAAGATGCAGGAGCACTCTTTCTCCCCTATTTTGGCTTTGCTCTCCTTGACTTTTCGTGGAGATCTATGCCAGAGCTGTACAGATTCACTGAAAGTCTATGAGACATCCTATGAATCCAGTTACTGCACACATGGGTTTCCGTTGAGAGCAGAGCAATAATGCAGAGTAAGGCCGGGTTCACATATGTCCGGCATCCGGCATAGGTGAACTCAGCCTGGATCTGGATGCAACTGATGCCACAACTGATGACAAGTTGTAATCAGTTGTATGGCATCCGGTGTCCATTGTTTCTGGACGGTGGACAGGGGAATGCAGCAAGCTGTGTTCCCCTGTCTGGTGCCCTCCGGTGTCAAAATTGTGATGCTGGATGATTGTGAACTGTCCCATTCAAATGAATGGGATCAGTTCTAGTATCAGTTTCCCTCTGGTGCACGCCAGAGGGAAAATATGCCAGATGCCTGATATGTGAACCCAGCCTAACAATGCTTAGCCAACAGCTTCAACACCTTTATTTTAGCAATTAGTTGGAGTTTTAGCACCCAGACTCCCTCCTGAAACTTTTGGTACCTCACGCTAACATGTCAGAGGTTTCTAAAAAATTATAGGAATCCTTTAAAAACTATAAATACACTGCAGATAGTAAAGTGTAAAGTCCAAGGCATGTTACCAGAATGATTGAAGATAATGATCAGGATTCTGCTAATGATAGGTAAAATAGTGCACAAGGATCTTAGTTGTGTCAAAATTATTACATAAACAGTCCCAGCCCAACCCAGGAACACGTCTAGCAGTCATTGTACATAGATATATACTATGAGACTGAAACTTAGGAATTTGTGATAGTTATGATGGTTAGGCATGCCAGTTAGGGGAGCCCACACGTGATATTTTTAGACAGGACACAATAATATGTTGAAACATTCCTGATAATTGTGGGTAATCCTGGTGAGGTGGTAGCTGGAACAATAGCATCATCAACTATACTTTCAAATCTTGGTAACAAAGTTGCTCATAAAGCCCTTAAAAAAATAGAACAGGAAAAATGGATCATGGGTACAGCAGAATGTGTTTATGAGGATATGCTCAGAAATTAGATGCTTTGAACATCAGTTAAAATCCCCATTAACAAGCCCCTCTGATGCACAGAAGGAAGATCTGTCACCCTGTCAAATAAGAGTTCTAAAGTTGTAAATGAGTGCTCTGAAGTTACCCCATCAAGTGAACCGCATGAGATTTGTTTCTCGCTAATTATAATAGACCAACCAGCTGTGCATATCAAGCCGCATTGGTCGTCGCCCGGGTGGTTGGTACAAAATGAAAAGACGTCAATACCAGTAAATAGCTATTCCGACATACTAATCGAAAAAGACACCGCAGACAAATAATCAAGTATTGACAGATTTATATAAGCCTTCTATTGCTTGATGTTTTTCTTTAAATCAATCACGGGCCAAGAGAAATTAACATGCAGAGAAAACATTCTAATAAACCTGATCATTAAGGCTTTGGAGAACCACTAGAGACTGACAACTATCTTCCTGTAATAATCCCGACAATATTAATTGAGTTTAGACACTTCCTAGAACTGTTGTAATCCTCTGGTTTACAGAAGAATATTGTTATTGTTGCTCAAGGTCAATTGGGCTGCGCTGCGCTCATACACACACGTGTCATTCTTCTCACTGCATGACTGTTGGTTGCTCCAGAACACAATCATACACTAGGATTGGCTGTCCGGGTAGGAAATTAGTCTCCTAAAAACTAATACATTTTACCCTGCAATCATATTTTCCTGTGTTAGGAAGGGATCAATCAGTGTCACTTGTCTTGGAATAATACCACTTCATTCACTCCTGTGCAGATGGCAGCTGTGGAGAGACTCATTGCAGTACCCTCGGCTATCAAAAAAGAAGGGGCATAGTAGCCTTATAATGTGTACTTCCCTGTTTTCTTCTTATCCTTTATTTTTACTATTAAGTCCATAATGAATCGGAAGCAAATAATATGATGAAATAATTTGACTTAAATTACTTGGGCTGAAACCTATAATATTTAACAGTCTAAAGATTTTAGATTTTGTTTCAATTGCTCCTCAATAACTTTGACTACTGCAGTATTTCTATATTTATTAACTCTTTCTAGCTAAAATATATTAGTATAATAGTGACCCCAACAATGTTCTAATAAGAAATAATGGAAACTACTGATCACACGACCTTCTCATACCAAATCCCAGCACTCCAATTATGTTCGGAAGAGTGAAGAGTAGGTCCCCAATTCTGATAAGCGAATTGAATAAACTTGCGCTCACGGTTTATTTTTTTTATATAGTTCCAGAAGTTGAAAATATTTGGTATAAACTGAAAATGTTCATAATAAATCTGATCTGCTGGAACTTCACAAAAGTAAAGAATTTAGACTTAAGTGTTGATAAAAAGTGTACATTTTTTTTTGTTTGCCCTTTGTCTTTGCACAGTTGAAAGGTGTGGTGTCCCATTCAACCTTGCCAAGAGTTCTACAAAATATAGAAGCAGGACCTGACACTTTTAAAGTAGAGATAGCAAAGTGATTTCCAGTGGCTTTAAGATGCCAAGAGGCCAAAACGATCAAAGCCATAATATACTGCAAGGTTAGACTGTTATAGACTTCTCAACCCCCCCCCCCCTCCCTTTCTTCAGGCCTCTTTGATGTAGTAATGGGGTTCCCAGGCATGACTTTTTTTATGTGATTGCCACATATCTAGAGTGACTCCCGTTTTCCTGTGATTCAGTTAATGACCAGTTTATGTAACACAAGCAGAGTTATAGTTAAAAAAGTGGCAAAAGTGGATAATTTGCCAGAACACTCTGCTCTGTACTGACAAGTACAGTACAGCTGTCTGAAGATGGGATCTCTTTCCCTCTGGAGAGATTTCTGGCTTGGGATTAAAATTTCAGAAAGTTTCTGAGACTTCGTAACTGGAGCCAAAATCTGATGCTCATGGAATGCCTGAAAAGGTAATGTGATCGAGCTGCTTTGCATATTGTTTTTTTCGAGAATACCCAGTGGGGTGCTTATGGCCTTAAAGCACTACACACCAGCAATGGTGTCTCCACAATAAGTATACTTACTCCTTTTTCCTAGGTGAATTATAGAGATGAGCGAACTTACAGTAAATTTGATTCGTCACGAACTTCTCAGCTCGGCGGTTGCTGACTTTTCCTGCATAAATTAGTTCAGCTTTCCGGTGGGCTGGAAAAGGTGGATACAGTCCTAAGAAAGAGTCTCCTAGGACTGTATCCACCTTTTCCAGCCCACGGGAGCACCTGAAAGCTTTACTAATTTATGCAGGAAAAGTCAGCAACCGCCGAGCCGAGAAGTTCGTGACAAATCAAATTTACTGTAAGTTCGCTCATCTCTAGTGAATTACACTATAAATACAGCCATTTACTTCTGTATTTGACCATGCACATCTGTAATTATTAAAGTGTTACTCTCAAAGTCATCCCCTATTCATAGGATAAAGTAAGGGTTAATAGGCAGATATGTGGTCCAACTGCTTGAACCTCCATTCATTTGAACATCCATTTATTTTTATGGCGTTTTATGGCACTTTAGAACATTGCCAAGTGCTGAGCTCCTCAATATTTAGATGCCACATAGAGAATAAATGGACTGCATGGTTCCCTCCATTAATATGAGCCACACACAATTTCATTCATTAGAGGGGTTATTATTTCTCTCATCTTGGGATCAGTGGGAGTTCAAGTAGGCAACCCCCAAAGGTCAGCTGGTTACACCCTTTACTTTGGATAGGAAACAACAAGAAGATTTTCAGAGGTCTGATTTGGAAGTGGGGTTTCTTTGGGAATCCTGATTTTAAAGTGCACCAATTGCCCTGAGATTGTCCAAGTATGTACAGAAGCAATCCTTTAAATGTCCTCTGCACCAGGGCCAGCAAATGTAGTAAGTATAAGCTGCGTTGCATACAGCAATGCGGTTAACTCTGGGCTGCTCATTGTACTGGAGCAGAAAAAAAAAATCTGAAACAAATAAAAGCTTAGGTTCTGATTTGTGCCAAATCAATTTGCTTATCTTTGTTTGGGATAACACTTCTGCACTCAGCCATTACGATTAGAGATAGGTGAATTTAAAAAAAAATTTGATTCAGCCGATTCGCCAAATTTTCCCAAAAAATTTGGTCCGATCCAAATAAATTTGAGGCTTATCGCTATTAAAAACAGCTATTTCTGGGCACAGAGAGCCTCAATAGGGGTGTAGAACACTTTGCCTTGTTGTAACACACATATGGAGTGTGCTGGGGTAGTGAAATAATACTGTTATTCAGTATGACATGCATATTACAGGCGTCAATATTAGAATCACTGCCGCAGAGCATCTGGATGTGGCAGCAGGGTCAGGTGACGATTAGGCATCACAATTGAAGAGATTAAAGAGATTTTTTAAATGTCAATTGAATATTTTAAATAGAATAACCAGTTTAATGTGCCACCAACAGCATTAGATCTTATGGCGGCACAATTACAGACCCTGAAGGTGGCAGCAGCATAACAAGACCATAGGGCTGCACAATGACAGAGCCTGGAGGTGGTGGCAGCATGAGGAGACCATATCGGGGCAGAATGACACAGCCTGGAGGTGGCGTCAGCATGAGGAGACCATATAGCAGCAGAATGACACAGCCTGGAGGTGGCAGCAGCCTATGTAGGCCGCAGGGCAGCACAATGACAGAGCCTGGAGGTGGAATCAGCATGAGGAGACCATATGGTGGCTGAATAGCAAAGCCTGGAGGTGGCAGCAGCATGAGGAGACCATATGGCGGCAAAATGACAGAGCCTTGAGGTGGCGGCAGCATGAGGAGACCATGTGGAGCCAGAATGACACAGCCTGGAGGCGGAGGCAGCCTATGTAGGCTGCAGAGCGGCACAATGACAGAGCCTGGAGCTGGCATCAGCATGAGCAGACCATATGGTGGCAGAATGACACAGCCTGGAGATGGCTGGCAGCAGCATAAGGAGACCATATGGTGGCAGAATGACACAGCCTGGAGGTGGCAGCAGTATGAGGAGACCATATGGTGGCAGAATGACACAGCCTGGAAGTGGTGCCAGCCTATGAAGGCCACAGAGCGGCACAATGACAGAGCCTGGAGGTGGTATCTGCATGAGGAAACCATATGGTGGCAGAATGACACAGCCTGGAGGTGGCGGCAGCAGGAAGAGACCATATGGTGGCAGAATGACAGAGGCTGGAGGTGGAGACAGCATGAGGAGACAATATGGCGGCAGAATAACACAGCCTGGAGGGGGAGGCCGCCTTTGAAGGCCGCAGAGCGGCACAATGACAGAGCCTGGAGGTGTCATCAGCATGAGGTGACCATATGGTGGCACAATGACAGAGCCTGGAGGTGGCAGCAGCATAAGGAATCCTGGGTGGGACGGTGGGTGGCAATACCAGTACCCGCTGACGAAGGTGGGTAAAAGAAGGAGCAATTGGTATCAGTTGTGTGTCTTCAGGAGGATGGCAGAATCAGAATAGTAGCTGAGGTAGGCAGAAGAAACCGGTCTCTTTTGTCAGTGTTGGTGTGCAAAAGTAAGTATTGAGGATGTGCATTAGCTAAAACTTTACTTTTTTTTAATACTATTCCTAGGATAAAATATATGGACCCCCAATTTTTTTGAAATTAAACAAAAGGAATGGTGTGCAAAAAAACAGCGTGTGCCACCTACACCAAGTATTGATGTGATGCAAAAACCTCTAAAAGGTGGAAGGGAACAACATATGGTCCATTGTAACAGGTGGGGGTAAAAACTGACCCTGTAAGGCCCTACTCTCGCCCTATTAATTCCCTTCTTGGCAAATGTTACTCGCCATTAAAAGGGTGGCCCCACACAGGAACCTCTCCCTATTTCCACGTAATAACCCTGGGAAATAGCAGGGTTTTTAGGTGGAAATAGCGAGAGATTCCTGTGTGGGGCTGCCCTTTTTAGGGCGAGTAACACTAGCCAATAAGGGAATAAATAGGGCGAGAGTAGAGCCTTACAGGATCAGTTTTTACCCCCCACCTGTTACAATGGACCATATGTTGTTCTTTTCCACCTTTTAGAGGTTTTTGCCTCACATCAATACTTGGTGTAGGTGGCACATGTTTTTTTTTTTTTTTTGGCCACCTTTCCATTTGTTTGATTTAAAAAAAAAAAATTGGGTCCATGTATTTTATCCTATGAATATTATTAAAAGTTAAGTTTTTGCTAATGCATATCCTCAATTCTTACTTGTGGTCTGATGCGGAGGAATGTCTGTAACTTGGGAGCAGCACCTTAAATATTTTTTGCTGTATCCATATTTGTAAAGTGTTGGTGTGGCACCATGGTTAATCTAGTCTGATGCATCAGGCATTGGTGGATGGAAATCCTGCCTGATACAAGCCTGATTCATCTTGACAAAGGTCAGTGTCTCAACTTTTTTGGTGGACAGGCGAGTTCTCCTTGGGGTTACTATGGCCCCAGCCGCACTAAACATCCACTCTCATGGCACATTACTGGCTGGGCAGGACAGATTTTCCAGGGCAAACTCTGCTAGTTGCAGTCACAAATCCAGTTTGGCTGCCCAGAAGTCCAGCAGATCTTCAATGTGGGTTGGTGGGATCATGTCCAAGTATGCCACCACCTGCTGGTTCAGGTCCTGCTCAAGGTCTACCTGTTGCTGCTGATTAGTAGCTTCACTATGCGGGTGAAGAAAGCTACTCATCAGCGACTGTAGACTCAGGCTGCTGCTGATGGAGCTGGTACTGCTCCTGCCACCCCAAATGACTAGAAAACCGCCCATCTCGCGAAATGTAAACTGTGCTCCACTGTGCCCCTTCCCTTTCTCCAATTCCAGTTTAGCCCCCACAGGGCTCATGTGGGCATGAGATGTAGACGACACCTCTCCAGTGCCCTGACCATCCATAGTTTCCACCATCTGTTGTAGGAAATGAAGCAATAGAATGACATTGTTCATCCCATAGTCCTGGAGACTGCCACTGGTTGACATCGAAGTTACACAGGGGAGTACCCCTATCCGCTTAGATCATCAAGAAATCATTGATGGCCTTCCTCTGTTCGTAGAGTGGGTCCCACATATGGAAAGTGGAATTCCAACGGGTGGAAAAGACGCATATCAGACTATGAGGGGGATGCCGTTCTGATGCTGCAGCTCAAGGAGGGTGTGCTTTGCAGTGTATGAGTGGCTGAAGTGCATGCAAAGTTTCCTTCCCATGGTTAGGATGTCTGGCAGATGAGTGGAACACTTTAGGAAATGCTTGACAACCAGATTGAACACATGTGCCATGAAGTGCATGTGGATCAGCATTCCTTGACACAGAGCAGACAAAATGTTCTTCCCGATGTCGGTCACCTTGGTTCCCATTTCTTGTTGTCGTGGAGAAAGCCATGATTCGAATTCTTGATGAATCACTTTGAGAAGTTCTTCCCCTGTGTGACTCCATTCGCCAAGGCAAACCATGTGAAGAACAGTGTGACACCACCGTGCCCTGCACACATGGTATGCTGGAGTGGCACTGCTGAGGACATGGATAGGAGGCAGAGTCGGACATTGTCGCAGGATCAATGGCGTGACAGCGTGGAGGCAGAAGAGGTGTGACATGGCCAAGTTGCTGGTGTGGCTGTGCAGGAACCACATTCCCCCAGTGGGTCGTAAAGGACATGTATTGTCCCTGACTGTAATTACAGCTCCACACGTTGGTGCTGCCGTGCACTTTGGTGCACACCGACAAGCTCAAGGACTGGCCCACCTTATGTTCTACATATTTGTACAGGCTGGTACTGTCTTTTTCAAAAAGAAATGGCGGCTTGGGACTCTCCACCTTGTCTCGGCACAAGCCATCAGTTCTCTGAAAGGTGCAGAGTCCACCACTTGAAAAGGGAGGGGCTGCAGCACCAGCAACTTGGACAGGAGCACATTCAGCTTCTGCGCTGTTGGATGGGTGGGCGCATACTGCTGTCTCTTGGACATCACTTCGGTGATAGATTGCTGCCAGAATGACTGACATGAAGTAGGAGGAGCAGGAGCATCTGGACCAACAGAAGATGCGAATGACAGACAGCTCCCTTCGGCTGAGGTGGTGGAGCCTTGGCTGGATGAAACAGGGGGCGGCATGCCACTGGGTGATTTAGTGGTTGCTGCAACAGGCTGGACCACCACATCGGAGCCATGGTTCTCACATACTGCTTTACGGTGACGCAGCGTATGTTGACGCTGGGCCGTGGTGCCAACATTGGGACCCTGGCCACGCTTCACCTTCTGCCCGACACATCTTGCATGTGGCCATGTTAACATCCTCAAGATGCTTGATAAAAAAATACTGCCACACCGCCGAGTCCACACTGACTGACTGCTACTGCCGGTATGCTGCCGCAAAGCAGGTGCTCTACCCCGGGCACGTTTGGCTCCAGACTTTCCCACTGCTGCCACCATGCCGACTCCCAACCTTGCTACCCCCTTGCTGGCTCACCTGCTGCCTCACGGGCAATCTACTACCCTCTTCTCCTAATGGTGAGTAAGCCCCTTCTGCTCCCAAGTGTGATCGGCTTCATCACCATCGAGTTGTGTCTGCACGTCACTGATGTCATCCTCAAGTTCCTCAAAGGTGTCTGTTTCAGGAGCCTGAATGCTTGCAACACCACCTCCCACTCCACTCTCCTCACCACTACTTGCCCGCCTAGCAGAGTAAGCGGCAGATTTCTCCTCCCCATCTTGGCTGGGCAGTAGATGCTGACTGTCCTCTAGTAGATTGTCCTCACTGAATAGTGGAGCTGAGCCCACAGCATACAATACTTCTCTGGAAAAGGGAACAGCATAGGACAGAGGCAATGGGAGGACAAGGACTGCTACTGGGCCATGCCAAATGAGGGCTGAGTCTGAGGAACCCTCCGACTGTTGAATGGGGGTGTCAGAAGTCCCTTGGGATGAAGTGGATGACCGAGTTAACCAATCAATGATGGCAGATGGGTTGCTGGTCAAGACACGACTGCTATCTGATACCGGGAGCTCAGGCCTCTCGCTGCGACTGATGAATTTAGGCCTCTGACACTCCTCTGTGCACGCCTGGCACTTTTCTGCCTGACATACTTGTAGAACAGCGGTGTGCGAATATGTTTTACTTTTTTATAGAGCAATACACCCCTATACGGCTGTAACAGAAACTTGCGGAGCACTCATTGTGTGTGTATACATCCCTGCTTTTACACTAACAAGCCACTATATGCTTTAACCAGAAAAACTTAGAACTAGTGAGTGTGTGTATATTTCACTTATTTTAGGATAATATGCCCCAGTACAGTTGCACCAGAAATAGGCGTAACAATCTAGTGTGTAAGTCTTTTAGTGCTTTTAGTCTAACTGCCCCCAGTAGCTTTAACCAGAAAAAACATAGAACTGCTGAGTGCATATATATTTCACTTATTTTAGGATAATACTCCCCAGTATGGTTGCACCAGAAATAAGTGTACTCTCTCTCTCTCTCTGTGAACTGTTCCTGCCTGTCTGCCTACCTGCAGCGATGCAGGCTTGAGGTGAATGGGATTCGCCGCTTTTAAGATCTGATTCTGTATTGTCAGTAACACACAGTGTCTGCTCTCGCAGCAAAAAGTCCCAGAAATTCCTGTCTTCAGCAATGGCTGCCAAATATATAGGGCTGTGACATCACAGGGCTGCTGATAGGCTGCATGAGACCATGTGATTCAGGGCGATCCTGCCTACCCACCTTCCCATTATTCTTTGCCCCATGTTCTCACAAGTGTAGCCACCATATTAGCCCCCCAGCCTGCACAAAATGGAGTGAATGAAGCGATTCGTTATAAGGAGTCACAACGAAATTCAAACTTGTTCCAAATTAAATTTTCCATGAAATTCGGAACAAATTTGAATGTGTCTGATTCTATTAGCACATCTCTAATTACGATCAAGTTGGCAGTTGTTATGACCAGTGTGGGAAACAAGTATGTGACTTAATTAGGGTGCGAAGGTTGCAGTCACAACTACGGGCCAATGTCTCAGTTGACACTTAAAGTGGTACTTCGGTGAAAAACTTTTTTTTTTTTTTTAAATCAACTGGTGCCAGAAAGTTAAACAGATTTGTAAATTACTTCTATTAAAAAAATCTTAATCATTCCTGTACTTATTAGCTGCTGAATACTACAGTGGAAATTATATTTGAAACACAGAGCTGCTGACATCATGAGCACAGTGCTCTCTGCTGACATTTCTGTCCATTTTAGGAACTGTCCAGGGTAAAAGGAAATCCCCATAGCAAACATATGCTGTTCTGGACAGTTCATAAAATGGACAGAGATGTCATCAGAGAGCACTGTGCTCGTGATGTCAGCAAACAGTTCTGTGTTTCAAAAAGAAAATAATTTCCACTGTAGTATTCAGCAGCCAATAAGTACAGGAAGGATTAAGATTTTTTTATAGAAGTAATTTACAAATCTGTTTAACTTTCTGGCACCAGTTGATTAAAAAAAAAAAAAAAAAAAAGTTTTTCACCGGAGTACCCCTTTAAATATTATGAATGAAACCTGTTTGTTGCTATGTATGCTTCTTCCAGGAACCTGTATAATGAATATCACTTTTAACGTGGAAGGAAAACCAGACATGAAGCTTACCTGAACATGACAGTTCCATTCTTACGCACAGTATATAGTATTTGTATTAAATATATATTTAGTGTAAACAATCACCAGTCAAGGGGGGAAAGCCAGACAATGAATATATTAGTCTGGATGTGCTGTCAGGCCATCCACACCTCTTTGCATCAATATAAATGATGTGCTGTAAAATATCAATGCCAAACAGATTTAGGATAGAGTAGCAAAGTGCACAATCTTTAATAATGTATATGGTTTACCTGGAAGGTATGTGCGGAGAGGAGTCACTGCCCTCAGGGCTGCATTTCCAAACATCCCAATGCTTACAGAATTTGCAGCATATATATATATATATATATATATATATATATATATATATATATATATATATATCAATCAGTAATATGTATTTTATTCCGTTTCTTCTACTGGGATATATCTGTAGTTTTCCTGTATATTTCACAAGGCATTTGCATGTAAAGCGAGGTTTCATAACTAAGTGCCATGAATGCTATGTCATGGAATATTTATAAATACAATTGAAAGAATTCTGTCCACCTTGCAGAGTTATTCAAAAGTTTAGTAATGCAAAGCGACCTTTTATTTATTGCCTGAAAGAATCAATGTTAATGAACCTTATAACAAAAATGCTCAATCGATCTTTTGGGGTTTAATTAGATTTTCATCTCCTTGGTGAAAAAAAATAAATAAATACACACCAGAGTATTATATATATATATATATATATATATATATATATATATATTAGCTGAGTACCCGGCATTGCCCATTTTTTCCTTCCTAATCCTTGTTGGGGAGGAAAATAACCAAAGGCGGAAGCTTTTGACTTCATATCCCATCCTCATATATTGTTGTCATACCCTGTCCTCATATCTCAACCTCATATCCCATCCTCATATCCCGACCTCATATCCCGTCCTCATATGCCATCATCACATCTTGACTTCATATACTGATCTCCTATCCCGTCCTCATATCCTGACCTCCTATCTTGACCTCATATCCCGTCCTCATATCCCGACCTCCTATCTTGACCTCATATCCCGTCCTCATATCCCGACCTCCTATTCTGTCTTCATATCTCGACCTCCTATCCCGACCTCCTATCTCGACCTCATATCCCATCCTCCTATTCCGACCTCCTATCCAGACCTCATATCCCGTCCTTTAATCCCATCCTCATATACCAACCTCTTATCCCGACCTCCTATCTTGACCTCATATCCCATCCTCATATCCCGACCTCATATCCCAACCTATCCTGTCCTCCTATCTCAACGTCAAATCTCGACCTCATATCCCGTCCTCATATCCCGACATCATATTCCGACCTCATATCCAGTCCCGTCCTTGTTAGATGGGGTGTGGCTTGCAAGACGGATTGACACATTCACCAGGAGAAGCAGAGCGGAGTTTGTGAAGTAAGGCAACAGATAATAGGTGTAGGTCGGCACTCGCTCCTCGTGGTGCTCGCGGACTGTATACAATGTGTAAATAGGAAAAAGATCCCGGTACTCACTTCTTTCTGCTCAGTGGTAGTATTTATTCATACAGGTGCATATACAGCATACAGCATACAGCATGACGCGTTTCGGCCAAAGCCTTACTCAGACTGACATATAAGTAAGGCTTTGGCCGAAACGCGTCATGCTGTGTGCTTTATATGCACCTGTATGAATAAATACTACCACTGAGCAGAAAGAAGTGAGTGCTGGGATCTTTTTCCTATTTACACTTTGTGGAGTAAGGTACTGGAAGTCCCATATACTTTTATATAATGGTGTAGGTAAGGGTTAATTTAACACTCATATATTTTTATTTGACATATAAGTAATATGTGTACCAGAACCAAGCAAAAAGGTGCAGCACTCCAATTCCGGTAGAAAAAGATTTGTGTATTTATTCACCACATCTCAAAAATACAGCAACGTTTCAGCTCAACAATAGAGCCTTTCTCAAGCTTAGTGACAACTGCTAGGTAGGGGGTTTTTATACCCAATCAAGTGTGTATAATCAACATACAATTAAAACAATCCAAAGTGTGCAATTCGTAATCAATACAGTGCAGTAGATTAAAAAGTGCTCATACATGGAGTACTATTACAGTACATAAAGTGCTGGATGATTAAAAACATATACATAAATAAGAAATGCTTGAAACTGTAGACTCATAGTTAATAACATAATTATTGGTATGTAAAACACCTGTAGTGAACATGATTATATAATATAATCGCATGGAAGAACTCACCCGCTCTGTGTGTCTAATGGCGCTGACGGCTTGTGGTATTCGGCTGTGCGCGTGCGCCAACCTTCTGATGCGGTCGGCTCGTACTGACTCGCCGAACGCATGCGTCAGAAACCAAAACAAAACAAGTCATGTGATAAAGCACATGACTTGTATGTCAGCTGACCCGTTGCCACGGATACCTCCGACGCAACAAGCTGTCGTAGGTGTCCGAAACGGGAAATGTATAATGAGTACATAGAATAACATGTGGTGGATGTGACATTATTGGTGTAAAACATCACTAGTACGTAATATTAACCAATTAGTACTAGAACATAGCAAGTACTAGATAGTGCTTGATATAACACCTGTGCATAAGTACTCAAAATTAAACACATAAACATTCTGTGAACATACATTGTAATATTATTATGTGTAATTATATAAGGATTCAATTGAATCTAGAGTGTGTTCCACCCATATAGAGGGTCATAGAGGAAGAGGACACCAGGGGATGGTCAGGGATTCTCTGGGTCAAAACGGATAAAAAATAATAAAAATATAAAAAATAAAATAAAAGTGTAATGAATAAAGAGGATGTAATAAATATAAAAGAATATAGAGAAAAAATAAAGAAATAAATATAAATAAAATCCATCATCAAGTAAAAAAATTTTTTTAAAAAACAAATTAAATAAAGAAACAAATAATTAAATAGGGTACAAGTTGTGGTCACATGATCTCCAACTGAAGGCAAAGGGACTGGTGTGTGTGTCACTTAACTCCCTGGTTTGTAGGGTACTGGTTGAGCCACCTAACAAGAAGCCCCACCAACACCACCAGAAGTCTCTCCGGTACAGAGGGAACAGAAGACCCCTACCTCCAGAGAAACTCCATCTACAGCCAAAACGGGAGTGTGCCCGCTATTTCAGCAGCACCTGCTAGGACACATATAACACACCATCCCTCATGCATGCCAACCTGTTCTAGGGTAGACCACCAAGATATAGTAGATAAAGGAATAAAGAAATATAATAAAAAATAAAAAAATATAGAAATATTAAAATAAAAAAATATAAAAAATAAAAAATAGAAATAAACAATATGAAAAAAATCAAACAAATATATTTAAACCAAACAAATATGTTTGACCCAGGTACCTGCACCAACCACAGGTCTGACCTATACCTATGACCACCCGTGGATGTCTACTTATAAGAAAGATATAATCAATCCGTTTCAAAATCTAAATATAGTGCCACAACCACCATAGTTAATGTACTGTTTTTATTGGAATAGATGGAGCAGAATAAGCAAATACAACTATTCAGAGCGTGTGATGTTCTTCCAGCGTCTTGTTCAAGTATTGTAACAATCTGAAAACATAAACAAATAAATAAGTATTAATAAAGGCACAGCAATAGTCACATAAAATGCCTAGAATAGAGGTAAACATGATCATGAGCTTTCGAGACACGCAAAAATTTCCTATATAGTGTTAAACTCAGCGTTCATACCATGTGGACGTAAAGAATTTAACCTGTGTATCCACCAAAGCTCCTTCTTTCTAAGTAAAGCCAGTCTGTCGCCGCCCCGACTGGGGATGGGGACATGATCAATGGCCATAAAGCGAAGATCTTTCTCATCATGTTGCATCTCGCTAAAGTGTTTAGATACCGGTAGGTCCATTTTCTTACGTCTAATGCAGTACCTATGATTGTTAATCCTCGTTTTGAGGCTCCAAGTGGTTTGTCCGACATACAAAAGTTGACATGGACACATTAGTACATAAATGACCCATGTGGAGTCACACGTCAAAAAGTGTCTAAGTGTGTAAATATAATCTGTTTGGGGATGTTTGAAATTAGAGCCCTTCATCATTTGTGTACAATTTATGCATGAAAGACAGGGGTATGAACCCAGCCTCCTACTGGTAAGGAATGTTTGTCCCCCCGTCTTCTTTTTCAATGCTGTTGTGTTTACCAATTTGTCCTTAAGGCTAGTTGACCTCCTATAAGACATCAATGGGTTAGATTTGAATTCTTGAATATTTGCAAAACTATTTTGTAAAATATACCAGTGTCTATTAATTATTCGTGAAATAGCTCCACTGCGTACATTGTAGTTAGATGTAAAAGGAATCCTTTTTTCTGTAATTCTTGGTTTGGGTCTGAGTGTAGTCTCCCTATCAAGGGTCTCAACCCTCTCTCTATGTTTAGAAATGACTGATATGGGATACCCTCGCTCTCGGAAATTGTTAGTCATATTATCCAAAGTGGTTCGTAGAACCGTATCATCATCAACAATCCTCCTAGCCCTCAGCATCTGGCTGTATGGTAGGGATTCTATCATACGTCTAGGATGACAACTGCGAAAATGTAAGAGTGTATTTTTGTCAGTTGGTTTAGTGTATAAACATGTCCCCAACTTGTTACCATCTCTATGAATCATTACATCAAGAAAGCTAATGCTTTCCCTAGAATGGGTCATAGTGAATTTGATGTTGGTGTCAATATTATTTAAGAATTGAAAAAAATCAAAAAGTTCAGACTCTGAGCCAGACCACAGGAGGAAGATGTCGTCAATAAACCGCCACCACCCCAGACAATGTCTGAAGTGGTGGCATGAATAGACGACATCCTCCTCCATGTCCGCAACGTATAGGTTCGCGTACATGGGCGCCACATTGGTGCCCATGGCGGTACCTACACGTTGCAGAAAGAACTGGCCCTCAAAAAGAAAATAATTGTTGGTAAGGATGAGGAACAACAGCTGCAGTACAAAGTCTTGAGCTGTCAGGGAAAATGCTGATTTCGCCAAGACCCTCTGTATTGCCGCCATACCCTTTTCGTGACTGATAGAAGTATATAGACTCGTGATGTCAAAGGACACCAGAAACACATCCTCTGGAATCCTGACATCACGAATTTTCAACAAGAAATCGCTAGTATCCCTGATATAGGATTTGGACTCAAAGACAAAAGGCCTCAAAATTCTATCCAAAAAAATAGAAGCATTACTCAAGATACCATTACGCCCTGATACTATGGGCCTACCAGGTGGACACTCCAACGATTTATGGATCTTGGGCAATACATATATGGTAGGTGTTACTGGATGTTGTATTATCAGAAAATCTCTTAAACTGTCGTCAATCAATTGGTTTGTATGTGCTTCCTCTACTACTCTTAACAACTTGTTCCTAATCAGATGTTTGGGATCACTATCCAATCTCTGGTATGTTGTAGTGTCATTAAGTTGTCTGTATAATTCCTTGTTGTACTCAGCTGTGTCCATCACCACGACCCCACCACCCTTATCCGCAGGTTTGATGGTGAGGTCGTGGTCACGGACAAGCTGATCCAACGCTTCTTTTTCTGCTTGTGTGAGGTTATGTTGTCTACACCCCTCTGTCTCAAATTCTAATTTAAGCTGTTCCAGGTCATGTTTAACCATTGCTATATATGTATCAAGTGGGTGTGAAACTATCCCTGGATTAAATGTACTTTTGTTAAATAATCCAAAATTTTTTAGACATAATTCGTGTCCACTATTAACAACATTAGAGACTTGAGTTACATCATTATGCGTATTAAACCAGATTTTTAATTTTATCCGTCTAAAAAAGGCCTGCAAATCACATTCAATAGAAAACCAGTCTGGAACTGATATTAAGCAATAGGATAGACCCTTAGATAACAAAGATATTTGGGCATCAGTTAAGGTATGAGAGGAGATATTTACCACAGTTTGTAAGGTATTTAAGTCCTTTTCCGGGAGGGTTGAGTCCGTTGTTGAGTCCGGCCACCCAAGATACAACAACGGACTCAACCCTCCCGGAAAAGGACTTAAATACCTTACAAACTGTGGTAAATATCTCCTCTCATACCTTAACTGATGCCCAAATATCTTTGTTATCTAAGGGTCTATCCTATTGCTTAATATCAGTTCCAGACTGGTTTTCTATTGAATGTGATTTGCAGGCCTTTTTTAGACGGATAAAATTAAAAATCTGGTTTAATACGCATAATGATGTAACTCAAGTCTCTAATGTTGTTAATAGTGGACACGAATTATGTCTAAAAAATTTTGGATTATTTAACAAAAGTACATTTAATCCAGGGATAGTTTCACACCCACTTGATACATATATAGCAATGGTTAAACATGACCTGGAACAGCTTAAATTAGAATTTGAGACAGAGGGGTGTAGACAACATAACCTCACACAAGCAGAAAAAGAAGCGTTGGATCAGCTTGTCCGTGACCACGACCTCACCATCAAACCTGCGGATAAGGGTGGTGGGGTCGTGGTGATGGACACAGCTGAGTACAACAAGGAATTATACAGACAACTTAATGACACTACAACATACCAGAGATTGGATAGTGATCCCAAACATCTGATTAGGAACAAGTTGTTAAGAGTAGTAGAGGAAGCACATACAAACCAATTGATTGACGACAGTTTAAGAGATTTTCTGATAATACAACATCCAGTAACACCTACCATATATGTATTGCCCAAGATCCATAAATCGTTGGAGTGTCCACCTGGTAGGCCCATAGTATCAGGGCGTAATGGTATCTTGAGTAATGCTTCTATTTTTTTGGATAGAATTTTGAGGCCTTTTGTCTTTGAGTCCAAATCCTATATCAGGGATACTAGCGATTTCTTGTTGAAAATTCGTGATGTCAGGATTCCAGAGGATGTGTTTCTGGTGTCCTTTGACATCACGAGTCTATATACTTCTATCAGTCACGAAAAGGGTATGGCGGCAATACAGAGGGTCTTGGCGAAATCAGCATTTTCCCTGACAGCTCAAGACTTTGTACTGCAGCTGTTGTTCCTCATCCTTACCAACAATTATTTTCTTTTTGAGGGCCAGTTCTTTCTGCAACGTGTAGGTACCGCCATGGGCACCAATGTGGCGCCCATGTACGCGAACCTATACGTTGCGGACATGGAGGAGGATGTCGTCTATTCATGCCACCACTTCAGACATTGTCTGGGGTGGTGGCGGTTTATTGACGACATCTTCCTCCTGTGGTCTGGCTCAGAGTCTGAACTTTTTGATTTTTTTCAATTCTTAAATAATATTGACACCAACATCAAATTCACTATGACCCATTCTAGGGAAAGCATTAGCTTTCTTGATGTAATGATTCATAGAGATGGTAACAAGTTGGGGACATGTTTATACACTAAACCAACTGACAAAAATACACTCTTACATTTTCGCAGTTGTCATCCTAGACGTATGATAGAATCCCTACCATACAGCCAGATGCTGAGGGCTAGGAGGATTGTTGATGATGATACGGTTCTACGAACCACTTTGGATAATATGACTAACAATTTCCGAGAGCGAGGGTATCCCATATCAGTCATTTCTAAACATAGAGAGAGGGTTGAGACCCTTGATAGGGAGACTACACTCAGACCCAAACCAAGAATTACAGAAAAAAGGATTCCTTTTACATCTAACTACAATGTACGCAGTGGAGCTATTTCACGAATAATTAATAGACACTGGTATATTTTACAAAATAGTTTTGCAAATATTCAAGAATTCAAATCTAACCCATTGATGTCTTATAGGAGGTCAACTAGCCTTAAGGACAAATTGGTAAACACAACAGCATTGAAAAAGAAGACGGGGGGACAAACATTCCTTACCAGTAGGAGGCTGGGTTCATACCCCTGTCTTTCATGCATAAATTGTACACAAATGATGAAGGGCTCTAATTTCAAACATCCCCAAACAGATTATATTTACACACTTAGACACTTTTTGACGTGTGACTCCACATGGGTCATTTATGTACTAATGTGTCCATGTCAACTTTTGTATGTCGGACAAACCACTTGGAGCCTCAAAACGAGGATTAACAATCATAGGTACTGCATTAGACGTAAGAAAATGGACCTACCGGTATCTAAACACTTTAGCGAGATGCAACATGATGAGAAAGATCTTCGCTTTATGGCCATTGATCATGTCCCCATCCCCAGTCGGGGCGGCGACAGACTGGCTTTACTTAGAAAGAAGGAGCTTTGGTGGATACACAGGTTAAATTCTTTACGTCCACATGGTATGAACGCTGAGTTTAACACTATATAGGAAATTTTTGCGTGTCTCGAAAGCTCATGATCATGTTTACCTCTATTCTAGGCATTTTATGTGACTATTGCTGTGCCTTTATTAATACTTATTTATTTGTTTATGTTTTCAGATTGTTACAATACTTGAACAAGACGCTGGAAGAACATCACACGCTCTGAATAGTTGTATTTGCTTATTCTGCTCCATCTATTCCAATAAAAACAGTACATTAACTATGGTGGTTGTGGCACTATATTTAGATTTTGAAACGGATTGATTATATCTTTCTTATAAGTAGACATCCACGGGTGGTCATAGGTATAGGTCAGACCTGTGGTTGGTGCAGGTACCTGGGTCAAACATATTTGTTTGGTTTAAATATATTTGTTTGATTTTTTTCATATTGTTTATTTCTATTTTTTATTTTTTATATTTTTTTATTTTAATATTTCTATATTTTTTTATTTTTTATTATATTTCTTTATTCCTTTATCTACTATATCTTGGTGGTCTACCCTAGAACAGGTTGGCATGCATGAGGGATGGTGTGTTATATGTGTCCTAGCAGGTGCTGCTGAAATAGCGGGCACACTCCCGTTTTGGCTGTAGATGGAGTTTCTCTGGAGGTAGGGGTCTTCTGTTCCCTCTGTACCGGAGAGACTTCTGGTGGTGTTGGTGGGGCTTCTTGTTAGGTGGCTCAACCAGTACCCTACAAACCAGGGAGTTAAGTGACACACACACCAGTCCCTTTGCCTTCAGTTGGAGATCATGTGACCACAACTTGTACCCTATTTAATTATTTGTTTCTTTATTTAATTTGTTTTTTAAAAAAATTTTTTTACTTGATGATGGATTTTATTTATATTTATTTCTTTATTTTTTCTCTATATTCTTTTATATTTATTACATCCTCTTTATTTATTACACTTTTATTTTATTTTTTATATTTTTATTATTTTTTATCCGTTTTGACCCAGAGAATCCCTGACCATCCCCTGGTGTCCTCTTCCTCTATGACCCTCTATATGGGTGGAACACACTCTAGATTCAATTGAATCCTTATATAATTACACATAATAATATTACAATGTATGTTCACAGAATGTTTATGTGTTTAATTTTGAGTACTTATGCACAGGTGTTATATCAAGCACTATCTAGTACTTGCTATGTTCTAGTACTAATTGGTTAATATTACGTACTAGTGATGTTTTACACCAATAATGTCACATCCACCACATGTTATTCTATGTACTCATTATACATTTCCCGTTTCGGACACCTACGACAGCTTGTTGCGTCGGAGGTATCCGTGGCAACGGGTCAGCTGACATACAAGTCATGTGCTTTATCACATGACTTGTTTTGTTTTGGTTTCTGACGCATGCGTTCGGCGAGTCAGTACGAGCCGACCGCATCAGAAGGTTGGCGCACGCGCACAGCCGAATACCACAAGCCGTCAGCGCCATTAGACACACAGAGCGGGTGAGTTCTTCCATGCGATTATATTATATAATCATGTTCACTACAGGTGTTTTACATACCAATAATTATGTTATTAACTATGAGTCTACAGTTTCAAGCATTTCTTATTTATGTATATGTTTTTAATCATCCAGCACTTTATGTACTGTAATAGTACTCCATGTATGAGCACTTTTTAATCTACTGCACTGTATTGATTACGAATTGCACACTTTGGATTGTTTTAATTGTATGTTGATTATACACACTTGATTGGGTATAAAAAACCCCTACCTAGCAGTTGTCACTAAGCTTGAGAAAGGCTCTATTGTTGAGCTGAAACGTTGCTGTATTTTTGAGATGTGGTGAATAAATACACAAATCTTTTTCTACCGGAATTGGAGTGCTGCACCTTTTTGCTTGGTTCTAGTATCTGCTGGCCTTGATCGGGCCTGGTTTGCTTGGCACCCACTATATTTTTTGAGTTGTGCTGCAATATTTTTTGTCTTTATTAATATGTGTACCAGGTATTATTGAAATATCTCCAGCCATACAGAAGTTATATTGGAACATACATTTCCCATTGATTTGTATGGGACTTTGAACAAAAACCCAAACCCTGGCAAATGGGGGTGAGTAAGGGTTAAATCACCTATCCTATGTTTGTTGTTGACATATTAATAATGTGTGTGCCAAGTTTCATGTTAATATCTTTAGCCGTTTGGACGTGATGCTGGAACATACACACATACACACATTGGGGTTTATTTACTAACGTGATTCTGACTCTTTTATGTCGGATTTTGCGCCCAAAATGTGCCCCACGTTCCATGCGACACAATATGTGACCAAAAAAACCAAAACCCTCCATTTTACAAAAAAAAACTAAAAAGGGGACGTGGCCACAGGAGAAAGCAGGCGTGGCCCCGGCAAAAGGGGTGTATCCCTGGCAGTTTTGAAAAATCTAAACATATTTACTAAGGTTTCCACGGAAAAGGTGGTGGATTTGAGCTGAGGAAAAACCGAAAGATCTGAACCGTTGTAAAAAAAAGCAAAACGTAGGGAAACCTTAGTAAATACCTTGGGAAAATACCTGTCGAAAATTAAAACCCACAAAGAAAACTATGCTCCACTCTTAGTAAATAAACCCCATTGATTTTTATATATGTACTAGCTGAGTACCCGGCATTGTCCGGTTTTTCCTTCCTAATCCTTGTTGAGGAGGAAAATCAACAAAGGAGGAAGCTTTTGACTTCATATCCCATCTTCATATATTGTTGTCATATCCCAACCCCATATTCCGTCCCCATATCCAGTCCTCATATCTCAACCAAATATCCTGTCCTCATATCCTGACCTTATATCCCATCCTCATATCTTGACCTCATATCCCAACTTCCTATCCAGACCACCTATCCCGTCCTCATATCCCATCCTCCTATCCCATCCTCCTATCATGACCTCCTATCCCGTCCTTCTATCCCGACCTCATATCCTGTCCTCCTATCCCATCCTCATATCACAACCTTCTATCTCGACCTCATATCTCGTCCTTACGTCCCATCCACATATCCATATCTTGACCTCCTATCGCGACCTCCTATCCCGACCTCCTATCCTGACCTCCTATCCCGGCCTTCTATCCCAACCTCCTATCTTGACCTCCTATCCCGTCCTCCTATCTCGACCTCCTATCTCAACCTCCTATCCTGACCTCCTATCCCGTCCTCCTATCTTGACCTCCTATCTTGACCTCCTATCTCGACCTCCTATCCTGACCTCCTATCCCAACCTCCTATCCCGACCTTCTATCCCGACCTCCTATCTCATCCTCCTATCCCGTTTTCCTATCCCATCCTCCTATCTCAACCTCCTATCCCGACCTCCTATCCCGACCTCCTATCTTGACCTCCTATCTTGACCTCCTATTTTGACCTCCTATCCCCTCCTCATATCCCAACCTCCTATCCCGACCTCCTATCCTGTTCTCCTTTCCCGTCCTCATATCTCAAACTCCTATCCCGACCTCCTATCCTGTCCTTCTTTCCCGTCCTCATATCTCGTCCTTCTATCCCGACCTCCAATCCCAACCCGTAATATGTGTACCAGGTATTGAAATATCTCCAGCCGTACGGAAGTTATGTGAGAACATACATTTCCCATTGATTTGCATGGGACTTTAAACAAAAACCCCGACCCTCAAAAATGTGGGTAGTTAAGGGTTAAATTAACTATCCTATATTTTAAGTGGACATCTAAGTAACATGTGACCAAGTATTATCAAAATATCTCCAGCCGTTTGTAAATTATGCAGTAACATATATTTCCCATAGACTTGTATGGGACTTTAAACAAAAACCCTGCCCCTGGCAAATGGGGGTGAGTAAGGGTTAAATTACACACATACACACATTGGCCCTGATTTACTAAGAGTGGAGTGTTTATTCTGGAGTGATTTCAATATCACTCGTCTTTTTTTTTCAGGCTTATTTACTATTCTGTCGCACATGTCGTTTTTTTTTGTATCGCACTAGTCAATTGTGTCGCACAAACTCCGAGCTAATGAAATTAGTTGTGTGACTCAAAATGGTTTAGACTTGTTTGTTTAAAAATGTTTCCATGAATCAAAAATATTCATGTGTTATAATTTTTCAAACATTACAACAATTATCGTTGTTTATCAGCTTGGGTGTTAAATTAATTTAAACCTAATATTGCAAATGTGTTAAAAAGAAAAAATATATATATAAACATTAACTATCACAAAAGCATTCAATATTTTCTTCATAAAAGTGTTGAACTGTACAAAATGTTTTCAGGTTATAAAACAAGTTACTTTCACAAAAAAACACATTGACAAACAATTCCTTGTTAGAAATCACTCCATTTTTGGAATTTCACTCGGCCTCTTTTCTGTCGGTTATTGTGTGAGGAAAACTCACACTTTTTCTCGAGTGATTTTGGAAGTACTCCAAGTATTTTTTGTTTTTTGTCGGTAAAACGCCCATTTTTGCATAAAACACGCCAATTTCAGAGTAAAAAAAAAACCACTCCGAGTGTTTTCTAAAATGTCGGTTGTTCGACAAAATTTTTGTTGCATAATTAGTCGGAAAGACGTTGCAACTAAAATGTAGGCGCAATAAACGAGAAAAAGAGTCGGTTGGACTTTAGAAAATGAGGGCCATTGAGTTTTAGTTTTATATATATATATATATATATATATATATATATATATATGTGTATATATATATATATGTGTATATATATATATATATATAGATAGATAGATAGATAGATAGAATTAAAAACAAAATCACGTTGCTAAATTTATTGTTTTGTGCACATGTAAGGAATTCTGGGTAGAAATTCGTCCTGGTTACCCTCAGGCGTACATAAAGGGGTACACCCGTGGAAACCTTTTTTTTTTTTAAATAAACTGGTGCCAGAAAGTTAAACAGATTTGTAAATCACTTCTATTAAAAAAATTTAATCCTTCCAGTACTTTTTAGGGGCTGTATACTAAAGAGAAATCCAAAAAAGAAGTACATTTCCTCTTATGTCATGACCACAGTGCTCTCTGCTGACCTCTGCTTTCCATTTTAGGAACTGTCCAGAGCAGCATATGTTTGCTATGGGGATTTTTCCCTGCTCTGAACAGGTCCTAAAACAGCAGCAGAGGTCAGCAGAGAGCACTGTGGACATCAGAGGAAATGCAGTTCTTTTTTTGATTTCTCTTTAATATACAGCCCCTAAAAAGTACTGGAAGTACTGGAGGCGGAAGAAGGGTGCAGAGTCCGCTGGTTTCCTTCAGAAAACACGAAAGTAACAAAACAGTCCACAATAACAGATGGTAACAAGTGCATAGGACAGGCACACTGCAGGTGTAGGCTTTGGACAAGAAATAAAAAGAAAGAAAGAAAAAGGGGTAGTGGGTAGGAGTAATGCATGCAAGTAGCAAAGGCTGAACCTCAATCCAAATATCCCACCAACATCAGATAGCATACATTTCAAGGTTAGTCTGTTAGGAAAGCAGGGAAGAAGAAAAGAGTGGTAGGGGAGAGGAAGAGGGGGAGGGAAGGACAGGCGACAGAAAGACAAAGAGAACTCACCTGGCAAGGGAGCTGCAAGTGGACAACCTGGACATCCAATAGGGAGATATGGCGCTTGTAATGAGTGATGTAAGGAGGCATATAGCTGCCCGGTTAGGGGAGGGGGGCAACATGCAGGACATTCTATGGAGGTGTGTCACTTCTCGGAGCCAGGACGAGGTGGTAGGAGGGGTGGTAGTTTTCCAGTGTTGAGGAATTACCACCCTAGCTGCCAGGAGGAGGAAGGAGAGCAGTTTGGATGTGGACCGTGGTATGTCCTTTGGCAGAATGGAGAGGAGTAGGGTCTCGCGAGTTTGTGGCAGGTGGATAGACATGATACCAGATATTAACGTACAAACCTGTCTCCAGAAGGGCAAGATCTTTGGGCACAAGAACCACACATGGAGCATCGAACCGCCGGGTTCCCCACACCTCCAACACTCGTCAGAGACACAGGGGTAGAATTTAGCTAGGAGCGTCTGTACTCTGTACCATCTGGAGAGAACTTTAAAATTGGTCTCCTGTGCCCTACGTGAGATAGAGGTGCGGTGACACCGGGACAGGGCTGTAGACCAGTCTTCGTCAGGGATAGCATGACCCAGTTCAGCTTCCCATCCTGATTTGTATAGGAGCGGCTTGGTTGTGTAGTGTTCTAGAACCAGTGGATACAATGTGCTAATAGTGTGGCGTGGGGTCACTTCTCGGATGCAAAGACGTTCAAAGGTAGTGAGGGGTCTGTGGAGACGTGCGGAATGCGTGGCGATAGAGTAAAAATGACGGAGTTGGAAATATTGGAAGGATTGAAGGGGTGTCAGGGGGGTCCCTTGCAGGAGGTCCATCAATGGTTTCAGGGTCGACCCGGTCGTGAGGTCATGAAAGGTCGTGCCTGAGTATCTAGGGAGGTTTAAAAACAAGTCGGATTTGTAGGCGGGCAAAAAATCTGGGTTACCAAACAGCGGTGTCAATGGGCCATCGGGGCGGAATGCGGTAAAGCGAGACATATAGGTCTGTCTGGCCCTCACTATGGATGTCATGACGGGGGGAAGGTTAGGAGGGATAGTCGATACGGGGGAAGAGTAGCGGGGGAGCCACATCAGGGACAGTGGATCGACACCAGACGTCGTCATTTCAAGGTGTATCCATTGTTTGTCTTCCCGATGGTGGAAGCTGTCTAGGACCCTGGCCAGGATAACAGCCAGATAGTATGCGAGATAATCTGGTAGAGCCAATCCCCCGCTAGTCTTAGGCCATATGAGTACATGGCGTGCCAGCCTGGGTCTTTTATGTGCCCAGACAAAGCCAGATTGGAGTGCTGCCACCTTTTTAAAATAGGTACGTGGAAGGAGCAGCTGGATACAGGAAAACAGATATAGAAGTTTCGGGAGAACAGTAATTTTAACCCCTTCAGGACCAAGCCCATTTTGGCCTTAAGGACCAGAGCGTTTTTTGCACATCTGACCACTGTCACTTTAAACATTAATAACTCTGGAATGCTTTAAGTTATCATTCTGATTCCGAGATTGTTTTTTCGTGACATATTCTACTTTAACATGGTGGTACATTTTTGTGATAACTTGCATCCTTTCCTTGTGAAAAATCCAAAAATTTGATGAAAAATTTGAAAATTTAGCATTTTTCTAACTTTGAAGCTCTCTGCTTGTAAGGAAAATGTATATTACAAATAAAAAAATTTTTTATTCACATATACAATATGTCTACTTTATGTCTGCATCATAAAAGTGACGAGTTTTTACATTTGGAAGACACCAGAGGGCTTCAAAGTTCAGCAGCAATTTTCCAATTTTTCACAAAATTTTCAAACTCACTATTTTTCAGGGACCAGTTCAGGTTTGAAGTGGATTTGAAGGGTCTTCATATTAGAAATACCCCACAAAAGACCCCATTATAAAAACTGCACCCCCCAAAGTATTCAAAATGACATTCTGTCATCATTTTAACCCTTTAGGTGTTTCACAGGAATAGAAGCAAAGTGAAGGAGAAAATTCACAATCTTCATTTTTTACACTCGCATGTTCTTGTAAACCCAATTTTTGAATTTTTACAAGGGGTAAAAGGAGAAAATGTATACTTATATTTGTAGCCCAATTTCTCTTGAGTAAGCACATACCTCATATGTCTATGTAAATAGTTCGGCGGGCGCAGTAGAGGGCTCAGAAGGGAAAGAGCGACAAGGGGATTTTGGAGAGTACGTTTTTCTGAAATGGTTTTTGGGGGGCATGTTGCATTTAGGAAGCCCCTATGGTGCCAGAACAGCAAAAAACCCTCACATGGCATACCATTTTGGAAACTAGACCCCTTGAGGAACATAACAAGGAATAAAGTGAGCCTTAATACCCCACAGGTGTTTCACGACTTTTGCATATGTAAAAAAAAAATATTTTTTTTCACTAAAATGTGTGTTTCCCCCCAAATTTCACATTTTTCCAAGGGTTAATAGCAGGAAATACCCCTCAATATTTGTAACCCCTTCTCTTCTGAGTATGGAGGTACCCCATAAGTTGACCTGAAGTGCACTATGGGCGAAATACAATGCTCAGAAGAGAAGGAGTCATATTTGGCTTTTTGAGAGCAAATTTTGCTCGGGGGGCATGTCGCATTTAGGAAGCCCCTATGGTGCCAGAACAGAAAAAAAAAACACATGGCATACCATTTTGGAAACTAGACCCCTTGAGGAATGTAACAAGGAATAAAGTGAGCCTTATTACCCCACAGGTGTTTCACGACTTTTGCATATGTAAAAAAAAAAAAAAATTCCACTAAAATGTGTGTTTCCCCCCAAATTTCACATTTTTGCAAGGGTTAATAGCAGGAAATACCCCCCAATATTTGTAACCTCTTCTCTTCTGAGTATGGAGGTACCCCATAAGTTGACCTGAAGTGCACTATGGGCGAACTACAATGCTCAGAAGAGAAGGAGTCATATTTGGCTTTTTGAGAGCAAATTTTGCTCGGGGGCATATCGCATTTAGGAAGCCCCTATGGTGCCAGAACAGCAAAAAAAAAACACATGGCATATCATTTTGGAAACGAGACCCCTTGAGGAACGTAACAAGGGGTACAGTGAGCATTTGCCCCCCCACTGGTGTCTGACAGATCTTTGGAACAATGGGCTGTACAAGTTTTCATTTTCACGGAACACTGTTCCAAAGATCCGTCAGACACCTGTGGGGGGTAAATTCTTACTGCACCCCTCATTACATTCCGTGAGGGGTGTTGTTTCCGAAATGGGGTCACATGTGGGGTTTTGTTTTTTTTTTGCGTTTGTCAAAACCGCTGTAACAATAAGCCACCCCTGTGCAAATCACCTCAAATGTACATGGTGCGCTCTCCCTTCTGAGCCTTGTTGTGCGCCCCCAGAGCACTTTGCGCTCACATATGGGGTATCTCTGTAGTCGGGAGAAATTGCGTTACAAATTATGTGGGGCTTTTTTCCCTTTTACCTCTTGTGAAAATGTAAAGTATAGGGCAACATCAGCATGTTAGTGTTTAATTTTTTTACACTAACATTCTGGTGTAGACCCCAACATTTCCTTTTCATGAAGGGTTAAAGAAGAAAAAGCCCCCCAAACCTTGTAACGCAATTTCTCCCGAGTACGGCGATACCCCATATGTCGCCCTAAACTGTTGCCTTGAAATACGACAGGGCTCCAAAGTGAGAGCGCCATGCGCATTTGAGGCCTAAGTTAGGGATTTGCATAGGGGTGGACATAGGGGTATTCTACGCCAGTGATTCCCAAACAGGGTGCCTCCAGCTGTTGCAAAACTCCCAGCATGCGTGGACAGTCAACGGCTGTCCAGCAATACTGGGAGTTGTTGTTTTTCAACAGCTGGAGGCTCTGCTTTGGAAACAGTGGCGTACCGGACGTTCTTATTGGGGGAGGGGGGCTGTGTAGTGGTATGTGTAGATGTAGTGTTTTTAACTTTTTATTTTATTTTGTGTTAGTGTAGTGTAGTGTTTTTAGGGTACAGTCACATGGGCGGGGGATTACAGTGAGTTTCCCAGCGCAAAATTTGCTGCATCTCAACATGCGAGAAACCCACTGTAAAAGCCTCGCCCATGTGAATGTACCCTGTACATTCACAGGGGGGGGGGGGGGGGGTGCACCAGCTGTTGCAAAACCACAACTCCCAGCATGCATGGTCTGTTAGTGCATGCTGGGAGTTATAGTTTTGCAACAGCTGGAGGCACACAGGTTAGGGAACACTGAGTTAGAAACAGACAATGTTTCCCAACCAGTGTGTCTCCAGTTGTTGCAAAACTACAACTCCCAGCATGCCCAGACAGCTGAAGGGCATGCTGGGAGTTGTAGTTCGGCAACATCTGAAGGGCCAGATGTTGCTGAACTAAAACTCCCAGCATGCCTGGACAGTCAGTGCATGCTGGGAGTTGTAGTTTTGCAACAGCTGGAAGAGCACAGATTGGAGACCATTATACAATGGTCTCCAAACTGGGGCCCTCCAGATGTTGCAAAACTACAACTCCCAGCATTTCCCAGACAGCCAAAGGCTGTCTAGGCATGCTGGGAGTTGTAGTTTTCAGACTCCTAGAAGCAGCAGTGAAGATCTTCACTGCTGCTTCTGAGGACCATATACTCACCTGCCGGTCCCGTCGCTGCTCGTCCACGTGGCCGGTCCCGCGCTGCTCCTCGGTCCCGCCGCTGGATCTGGTAAGGCTGCCGGTCCCCTGATGTTCCCCCCCCCTATGCTGCAGGTCCCGAGCGAGCCCCCGCAGCCATCGTCCCCCGTTCTGCCCGACTTCCAGGGACAGGCAGTGCGGGGAATCTGAACTTTCACCCCAGATCACTGTGATTGGTCCACAGGGACCAATCACAGTGATCGCTGACCAGGACCATCAATGGATGGTCCTGGGGGTGAAGCAGAAGTTGTCCCCTGCTGAAAACAGCGGGACTTCTGCCAGTTAACCCGTGCGATGCTGCGCATCGCCGGGTTAACTGAATGTCATTTATAAACGCCGGGATGCGCGAACGCACTGCACAACCCGGCGTTTATATATGACATTCTGCGGGAAGGGGTTAAAGATGTTTATTCTCCCCAACCAGGAGAAGTCCCTACGCTCCCATCTGGCCAAGTCCAGTCTTAGTGTACGGAGGAGGGGTGGAAAGTTTACTTTGTATGTGTCCGATACCTAGGTATTTGAGGGCGGTCTGTTTCCATTTAAAGGGCTAGGACAACTGTATTTGGGTGACTACAAGAGACAAGGTGATGTTCAAGGCTTCGCACTTAGAAGCATTCAGTTTGAAGTTACTATAAGCCGAGTACTGGTGGATAGTGTGCATAAGGGAGGGGGGGGAGGTGACAGGGGCAGACAGGTAGAGAAGAAGGTCGTCGGCAAAAGCTGAGCATTTGAAATGGGTGGAGGAGAAAGAGATGCCCCTGATGTTGATGTTATTTTGCATTGCCACCAGCAAGTGCTCCATGCATAGGACATAGAGGAGCGGGGACAAAGGGCATCCCTTTCTCGTCCCATTACAAATCTTGAAGGGGGCTGAGAGTTGGCCATTGATCCGCAATTGGGCCTGTGGGGCAGAATACAGGGCCATAATACGAGACAGAATGGAAGGGCCGAGGCCTATTTGTTGTATTGTTCCCAACAGGAAGTCCCTGTCCAAAGGACTTCTCAGCGTCCAACGACAACAGAAACAGAGGAATCATATGAGTCTGGGTGTAGTGGACCACTGAGAAGGTACGTAGGGTATTTTCTCTCGCCTCCCTGCCCTGAATAAAACCGACTTGATCCGGATGGACTAGGGCTGACATGTGAGGGCCAGTCTGTTGGCGAGTAATTTAGCATACAGTTTAGTATAAGTATTTATCAGGGAAATGGGTCTATAACTGGGGCATAGAAGGGGGTCTTCGTCTTCTTTCGGGATAACCGTGACATATGCTTTTAGGAAGGATTGGGTCGGGGGGTTAGCATCAGAGATGTGATTGAAGGCCAGCAGTAAAGGAGCAGTGAGTTCGGACCTGAGGAACATGAAGAATTTGGCTGTGTAGCCATCGGGACCAGGGCACTTACCAGCAGGCAAAGAGGTGATGGCATGTTCAAGTTCCTCAGGTGAGAAAGGAGCTTCTAAAGCGTGAACCATATCGGGGGAGAGATGGGGGAGAGCTGTGTCAGATAAATATTGGTGAAGGGTGGGGGTGGTTGAGGGAGATGGGTGTGAAGTGGGAGGTTTTGGCAAGTCGTAAAGGGAAGCATAATACTGTCTAAAGTTTGCAAGGATGGCAGGTGTGAGAGAGGTGGGTTGTCCGTTTGGCTGTTTAATGGAGGCAACAAACAGAGATGATTTTTTATCGCGGAGAGCGTTGGCCAACAGCCTCGCTGGTTTGTTGCTCCATTCATAAAATCTCTTGCCTGTGAGTTGTTGGAAGTGCTTATGTTTCTGGTTCATCAGGGCTAAGAATTCCGATCTGGTCTTCACCAAATCTCTGTAGACTGTGTCCTATAGCGATTGTTTATGTAGTGTTTCTAACGAGTGGAGTTGTTGCAGAAGTGTGAGTAGCTTAGCTGAGTGTTCCCTTTTGAGGCGGGCCCCATGTCGCACGAGGACACCACATATCACACACTTCAAGGTCTCCCATTTTATTAATGGCAAAGAAACATCATGGGCATGATCAGAATGAAAGTGCCCTATGGTGTCCTTGATCTCTTGTAAACATAGAGCATCTAGGAGTAAGGACTCATTGAGTATCCACGAGGAGCTGGCCTTGGAATAAGATGGGAGACTTATTGTGCAGGTCACCGGTGCGTGGTCGGAGAGAGTCATAACCCCAATACTGGAGCTGTGCATTTCAGGTAGAAGGTGTTGTGGGCAAAGAATGTAGGCAATACGACTGTAAACTTGAGCAGGGTGGGAGAAAAATGTATAGTCTCAGGCTTGAGGGTGCAACATCCTCCAAACATCGCTAAGTTGTAAAGAATGCAACTTCCTCCTGAGAGCACGAAGCTTGGCATGGGAGATGCTAGCAGTGCCCGACGAGGTGTCAACTTGGGGGAAGAGGGCTAGGTTAAAATCGCTACATAGTAGGATAGGGCCTAGTGCAAAGTCAGCTAATTTGTCTAGGATGTGTAGTAGGAAAGAAACCTGATTTCTGTTTGGGGCATATACTGCAGCAATAGTAAGGGGTTGGCCCGACAATTCACAGTTGGCTAGTACATATCTCGCATCTGGATCAAGGGAGAAAGAGGTAATCTTTACTGGGAGGGATCTATGGAAAGCGAGTGAGACCCCTTTCGACCTGGCTTCTGGATTGACACTATGGAGCCACGTGGGGTGATAGGGGTTATTCAGACAGGGGAGATGACCCTCTTTGAAATGTGTTTCCTGAAGGGCAAGATTATGCACATGTTGCCTGTGATGTGAGTAAAGAATTTGGGAGCGTTTTTCTGGTGTGTTAAAGCCCTTAACGTTAAGGGTTGTTAACTTGATATCAGCTGCCATGAGGGCGGGATGTGTGATGAGTCCACTCACCCAGGGGGGTCCGGGTAACCAGTGCAGGTCCCTCGCAGGTCACAGATTGGAAGAGGTCTCCAGGCCTACAGATAAGGGGAAAACAGAGAAAAACAGGCTAAGAAAAAAGGGAAGTAGAGCAAAGTATACATAAGGGAATGAGTACATAGGGACTACAAGAAATGGCCATAAGGGCCAGTGACATGGTCAGAACCAGCCTAACCGTCAGGCTGAGGTGGGTAACGCGGAAGGCTAGCTCAGTCAGAGTCACAATATGGATACCCAGAGAAGGCATCGTTAGTAACAGGTTTTCTTAACGAGTGTTCACTTCTGGGGCCCGATGGCTAACTAGGGTACAGCTCAGGAGTAGAGCGATGCCCATAAGAAATGTGGCTATATGGTCAACTAGCATAGAGAGCCAACGGGCTACTCTATGACAATAATACTAAACAGAGGGAGGCACATAGAACAGGAAAATAAACAACATATGTTTTGGGGGAGAAATAGAGGTGTCATAATGGTGCCACATGAATTGCAAGGAAATATACATCAGCAACTGTGTCAAAAAGCATAAAGCTATCCAGGTGTGTAGCCAAGGGGCGAAAGCCCAAATCAGTGTACTACAACAGTGGAAGCGCTGTAAGATAAAGGCAAAACACTTAGCATGTCAGTCCTTTCAGGTCTTGCCCTTGCTTCTTTGAGGAAGAGGCTGTGGGTGTTGTTAGGTTGCTCTCCGGAGGTCAGACCTCCCAAGGGTGTCTCGGCTTGCGCTGGGGTACAGGCAGGAATAGTTGGTCCCAGTCAGGTAGGTAGACTGGCGGCAGCTTAAAGGTGGACAGGAAGCGCTGCAGGTCATCCGGTCTTCTCAGGATTGCGGGGTCTGGAAAAAAGGTTCCCGGGATGTTCGGCGCCAACCGTAGATGGAATAAAGATGTGGTGAGTCTCAGTTATTTAAAAGTGTTCTTTATTGCCGTATCAGACACGTTTCGAGGTCTTGCACCTCTTTATCAATGATTATGGCATACATACATAAAAGCATTATCACTGGCTTTTTATAGTTTCTAAAATGGGCGCCAGAGAGTACAATTGGATGAGTAAAAAGAGTGTCATAAGGCTGTGCTCTGGTGTGTTGTAGTGGCACTGTCTGATGACATAGGAGTGTTTCATTCATAAAGTAAAAAAAAAAAAAAACACTTTTGTTTAGCAGTAAAATGTGGCCATACATTAAAAGCAAGGATTGCGAAAATGTTCCATGTTGTATAAGGAGGTATAGTTTTATGCGGTGATGCGAGTATGTCAGATGTGTTACTTCTGTTTTTAGCAATGGTTGGATGATGCGTGTCCGATGCCAGGTGGTGGAGATGTCCTATTGACAGAGATGCTGCGTGAGATGTCATTTGTCGGGCCGTTGCGCTTTTTTCTGCTAGATGGTGGGTACCATGGCTGGTTATTTCGTATCCATGTTTGTAACTATTTTTATTTATTTTTATTTTTATTTGTAGAAGAGAGGGTTTCGGTCCTTGATGCAGTGGTCTCTTATTGCCGGATGATCGGACGGGGATTGCTGTGCTGGTTATTACCAGGTGTGTGGTATGGTAGGTGTGTTTTGGTATATATGGATATGGGGATGGCAAAAAGATGCTGTGGTGCTGTCATGGTTTAGTTTGTGGAGAGGGGTGTTTTGTTAGCACTGGTGTGTATAGATGTGACAGCAGCGGTTTCATAAGATGGTACTGCAGCGCTTTAGAATGTATGGACTTGTAGATGGGTGTTATTGATTGTTGGTGGATGGCATGCTCTATGTGACTGCAGCGGTGATCTCTAATGATGGTACTGCAGTACTTAAAAAAAAAGGGGGGGGGAAGGGGCCTGTGGGTAGGTTGCGAGAGACGTGTGTGTAGTTGGTATTATGTTGTGTATGACATGCTGTACGCTATGGATGTGGGATAGGTGGTGTTCAATGGGCTGTCTGTGAAAAATGGGTGATAGGCTGTATTTTGTTGGGTTTTGGATTGGAGGACAGTATGTCGTGGGTTGGGTATTGTGTTGGGGTTGTGGAGTGGTTGGTATTTAGGTATTTTCGGATGATTTCCCATTTGGTGGTTTTCTGAAGATTTTCCAGTGTTGGATTTCAGGTGTATAAATTATTATATATTGTCAATATTTTCATTAAGGCCCAAGGGGGTTAAAGTGTTGATCTTGAAGATCCAAAATGACTCTCTCCTACAGAGTCTTTCAAATCTATCATTGCAGTTGTCTGATATCTGTTCGATTCCAGTGATTCTGAATTCTTTGAAGTTGTTGTTATGTTTTTCAGTTGCATGTCTGGATACGCTGTATTTGGGAAATTGAAACGCTGTGTGTGTGACATTGAAACGGTGTCCACTCATACGATTTCTTAGGGTTTGTGAGGTTCGTCCAACGTATTGTAGGCCACAGCCACATTCTATTAAATAAATGACATGGGTTGAGTTGCAGTCTATTCTAGATTTTATTTTGAATGTTTCGCCTGTTTGGTTGCTTTTGAACGTTTTTGCATTGTGGTTGATGTTTATACATAATTTACAGTTTCTTACTCCGCATCTGAAGCATCCATTTTGGTCCAGGTTGTATTCTTCATCTGTTTGTTCTTTGGAAATTCTTCTCTAAGGCGTCTGGGAGCTACCATGTTTTTTATGGTTTTTGCACGTCTGTATGTGAATCCTGTTTTATTTGGAAGTACTTTTTTGAGAATGGGGTCTTGCAATAGAATCTTCCAGTGTATTTCCATTATGTTATTGATTTTTTGTTTGTCCGCAGTATAATCCGTAATAAAGTTGTACTTGTATTGTTCTTGTCCTTTTTTTTGTTGTTTGGAGTTTTCCTTGTGTGTTTTTGACTATTGTCCTTGTGGATGTATATGTTTTTTCATAGGCTGCTTGAATTATTTTTTTGGGATAGCCTTTTTCCAATAGTCTTTTTTTTATAATTTTGCTCTGTGATACAAAATCTGTAAGTTTGGTGCAATTTCTATGAAGTCTATGAAATTGACCAAAGGGAATGTTTTTTTTTCCATTTATGGTAATGACAGCTGTTGTATTCTAGAAGGCTGTTACAGTCCACGCTTTTGAAATAAGTTTTTGTGATGATTGTTGATTTTTCAGAAGTAAGCTCAAGGTCCAAATGTTCTATGGATGTGGCATTGCATTTGCCCGTTAGATTTAGGTGCCATGTATTGGTGTTGAGGTATGCCATGAAGTTTTGAAATGATTCTATCGAACCTTCCCAGATGGTGTGTGCTGTAAATGAGTTGTTCTTCATAGGCTCCCATGTAGAGATTTGCAAAGGATGGGGCAAAACGTGCCTGTGGTTTGTCTATATATCTTGCCTTCAAACTGGAAGTGGTTGTGTTCTAAAATGAATTTTATGCTGTCGGTAATGAAATTCCTTTGTTCCTGTGGCATTGTTTGCCCTTTTTCTAGGATGGATTTGATTACGTCCATGCCTTTTTGATGAGGGATGTTTGAGTACAAAGCTGCCACATCCAGAGTTGCCCATTTGTAATTTGATTTCCATTCTTGTTAACCAAGGATCTGAATAAGATTAGGGGTGTCTTTTAGATGTGATGTGAGATTGACAACGTATTTTTGTAAAAGGAGATCTACATATTGTGAAAGGTTACTTGTTACTGAGCCAATCCCAGAAATTATGGGTCGGCAGGGAGGATTCTTTTGATCCTTATGGACCTTTGGCAGATGGTAGAACGTGGTTTTTTTTGGGTTTTTGATTTTGAGATGTTCTTTTTCTTTTTTGTTGAGAACCCCACTTTGGAATGCTTCTTCTATCATTCAGTGACATCTTTCTTGGTATTGTTTGATGGGGTCTTCTCAGGATGGCAGAGGTAGAGCCATGTCTCGCAGTCAGGGAGAATGGGAAGCCCCATCGGTAGTTAATATGGGCGTTTTGTAGGAGTTGTAGGAGAGGCTTCAGGGCAGCTCTCAGCCTGAGAGTGCGGAGGGAGAGGTCCGGGTAGAGGTGAACCGCTGTACCACTGTATGACAGGTTGGGAAGGTGCCTTGCACGTCTCATTATGTCATCTTTGGTCTGGAAATGATGGACTCTGCATATGATGTCCCTAGGCTTCTTCGGATCAGGATCTCTAGCTTTAAGTGCCCGGTGGGCTCTATCGAGCTCCAGGGGTGAGTCCTGTGGTTTTTGACGAATTTCGTTGAACAGGCGTTGGAGCATGCTCGGGATATCGTGTGAAGGAACCGATTCCGGCAAGCCTTTCACTCTGATGTTGTTCCTCCTGTTCCTGTTGTCGAGGTCATCAAGATGGTCAATTTCTTCTGCCTGTCGTAGGGATAGTTGTCTGGTGGATTCCTGCAGCTCTCTTTTTTGTACGGACACGGAACTGCGAAAGTCCTCAAGCTGGTTCACTCTATCAGTCAGGCGGGATACTCAGCTTTCAACGGTTTAAGGTTCTGCCGCTAGGCCGATTTTAGGTCAGCAGCCAGGTTGTGCATGACGGATTTGGTGGGTAAGAGTGCAAGTAAGGCCTGAAGTTCCGGGTGGTTCTTCAGGGTGTGTACCGCCATTTCAGGGGACAGAAGCATGGAGGGACTATGGGGGTGAGATAGCGGAGGGGTAACTTCTGGAGATTGCCATTGCGGAGTATGCGAGCGGCGGGGGGGAGTTGTGTGTCTGCAGGGTTGTCATCAGAGGAAAAGCAATCTGCAGAGCGGAGAGAGCCAGGAGGTTTCTTAAGTGTAGTTTTAAATAATTTCTTCTTGGCGGGGGGGACTAGCCCCCCAGTAGTCTGGGGCTTCACCCTCTGTGGAGGATCCTTCGTCCGACTGTGAGGTGTCCGAATCCATAGTGCCTGACCAGTCTGTGACGTTTAAGGCAGGTTGGCCAGGGACAGGTGGTGGGTGAGAGTCCCTCTTGTCCCTGCACATATTCTTTTTCAGTGTGTCCCCAGAAGTATCATTGAGCTGGGGGGTCTGGGTACTGGCAGGAGCGGGGTGGCAAGAGGCCCTCCTAGGATCTGCCCGATGGGGGGATATTGCATGGGCCACATAGGAAGGTAGAGGTACGGCAGGAAGGGCTTGAGTGGGTGGCAGCAGGGAGTGAGAAGAACAGGTCCCTTTGATCTGAGGTATAGTCAGCGCCTCAGCAGGGGTAGGGAACTCAGTCATTGGTAGTGTAGTGGGAGCCTGGTCTGGTCCAGCATCTGCTTCAGTCAGGGGAAACATGGAGGCTGAGGTCTGCAGGAGCGGAGGGGAGGACATGTGCTCCGCGCGTAGTGCTCCCTGTCTGTTGGGAGGGGATGTCGTGCAACTCACCCCTATGGAGGTACCGGTCTCCGGCGCTGGACGTGAGGAGGAGACAGTTCCGTTTAGTGTCCGGGGAGTCGGGAGTCCAGAGAGGTCCTCCGTGTTGAACGGCTCTGGCTGGGCTGAACCGGACATGCGCAGTGAGGAGGTGGGAGTCTGCGGCATGAGTGAGTTAGGCCGCGTTATGGGCTGCAGGGCTGAATCTGGTGGGTTGTCGGGTTGGAAATACCCCGAAATTAGATTTGGCTGGTGGCTGACAGGTAGGGCGGACTTTTTGAGGCTTCTCCCCCGAGATCTGCCTCCCATAGCAGGCAAAGTAAGCCGAAATAGCGCGGCCCTGTCAGGAGCTTCACAGCGCACGTCTCATCACGAGCTTGGCAAGCCCGGATTAAGATTTTTTAATAGAAGTGATTTACAAATCTTTTTAACTTTCTGGCACCAGTTGATTTAAAAAAAAAAAAAAGTTTTCCATGGGAGTACCCCTTTAACCCCTTAAGGACGCAGGACGTAAATGTACGTCCTGGTGAGGTGGTACTTAACGCACCAGGACGTACATTTACGTCCTAAGCATAACCGCGGGCATCGGAGCGATGCCCGTGTCATGCGCGGCTGATCCCGGCTGCTGATCGCAGCCAGGGACCCGCCGGCAATGGCCGACGCCCGCGATCTCGCAGGCGTCCGCCATTAACCCCTCAGGTGCCGGGATCAATACAGATCCCGGCATCTGCGGCAGTTCGCGATTTAAATGAACGATCGGATCGCCCGCAGCGCTGCTGCGGGGATCCGATCATTCATAACGCCGCACGGAGGTCCCCTCACCTTCCTCCGTGCGGCTCCCGGCGTCTCCTGCTCTGGTCTGTGATCGAGCAGACCAGAGCAGGAGATGACCGATAATACTGATCTGTTCTATGTCCTATACATAGAACAGATCAGTATTAGCAATCATGGTATTGCTATGAATAGTCCCCTATGGGGACTATTCAAGTGTAAAAAAAATGTAAAAAAATGTAAAAGTAAAAGTAAAAAAAAGTGAAAAATCCCCTCCCCCAATAAAAAAGTAAAACGTCCGTTTTTTCCTATTTTACCCCCAAAAAGCGTAAAAAACATTTTTTATAGACATATTTGGTATCGCCGCGTGCGTAAATGTCCGAACTATTAAAATAAAATGTTAATGATCCCGTACGGTGAACGGCGTGAACGAAAAAAAATAAAAAAAGTCCAAAATTCCTACTTTTTTAATACATTTTATAAAAAAAAAAAATTTAAAAAATTTATTAAAAGTTTTTTATATGCAAATGTGGTATCAAAAAAAAGTACAGATCATGGCGCAAAAAATGAGCCCCCATACCGCCACTTATACGGAAAAATAAAAAAGTTAGAGGTCATCAAAATAAAGGAATTATAAACGTACTAATTTGGTTAAAAAGTTTGTGATTTTTTTTAAGCGCAACAATAATATAAAAGTATATAATAATGGATATCATTTTAATCGTATTGACCCTTAGAATAAAGAACACACGTCATTTTTACCATAAATTGTACGGCGTGAAAACGAAACCTTCCAAAATTAGCAAAATTGCATTTTTCGTTTTAATTTCCCCACAAAAATTGTTTTTTCTGGTTGCGCCATACATTTTATGATTTAATGAGTGATGACATTACAAAGGACAACTGGTCGCGCAAAAAACAAGCCCTCATACTAGTCTGTGGATGAAAATATAAAAGAGTTATGATTTTTAGAAGGCGAGGAGGAAAAAATGAAAACGTAAAAATTTAATTGTCTGAGTCCTTAAGGCCAAAATGGGCTGAGTCCTTAAGGGGTTAAGCACTGTTACAGGTTGTACAAATCCATATGATGACATCCAAAAAAATCTATGGACAGTGGTGTAAAAAAGGAGCGTGAGCAACATAACAAAGATTAAAATGGACCCTCTTATGGGGTTGGGTTCTGCTCACAGATGGCTGCATTGTTGTTGTTTTTTTTTACCTTTTTAACCCTTTCCATAAGCCACTTGAGAAATTTCCAACTCTCCTGTTGGATAAAAATGCAAAATGTAGAGAAAAGTCTTACACAGATTTTTACCATACTGTAGCTAAAAGGATGTTACCTAAAGGACTATGGGGCTTCTAAAATAGCTGCCACATCAGCTGCCTCTGTTGCTTGTATGCTTTTGTCTATGGGCCCTACTGTACTTCACTATATGTCAGATTCCCAGACAAGGCATGCAAAAACATTTTTAAAGGTTCAAACAAAGCCCATTTTTTTAATTGTTTGGTGGTAATGTGTACGTGAGCCAAATTTATTAAATAGTCACATGTGCTAAATATGGTGCTAGTACACAAATACTTTTTTTGAAATAACACTTCAGGCTACTGCTTTGTAAGGTCCCTCTGCTGCAAAAAAAAGTTTGCAACTTTTTAACGTGTTGCACAAAATGTGCAACGTTTTATAAATGCTGTCCACAGCCAGTTTTGCAAGTCAGGACAGGACTGATGTAGATTTTCGACAAACTGAGGGCTTTAAAACAAAAATGTTCACCATGTCGCACATGATCAATCCATAAGCACTGCAGAAACACAACTTGTTTTTAACATACCTACACAATCGTAAAATTGTCTACTCAAAAAGCTGCAAAAAAAGTCAGTGCGACAAATGTAAACACAAATTTAGTGCAAAAATACAGTCTTTATACAATGATAAATTCCCTGTTGTGCCATGTTACATCAGATATTATATAATTGAAGTATTGTCCTTTTCAATCCTTGGAGAGATTTATTGTATCTAAATTTGTTACAGTTACTTTTTTTGTAATTTTTTGAAACTTTTCAGGTAGATGATTGTATAGTTATGTCAAAATCAAGTTGTGTTCTGTAGTAGACTTCACAGAGGGGGTATAACAACTTAAAACGTAACATTTATTGTGCTATTTAAAAGACAGGACCCCACTGATAACAATACAACAGAAAAAGTAGTCACACCGGACCCAGAGACCATAGATTGTAAACAGCAGTCTGAGTCAGTCACAAAGGCCAAGGTAAAGAATGGTCAGGGAGTGATAGAGGATGAACACTGATAGACCAAGGTGGGTAGGGCTGTGGCCCTAGTATACCCTATCAGGGAGATGTCGTGCCACTACCCCTGCTCGCTCAGGGAACTGTCAGGGCACTCGTCCTAGAAAGGACGACCCCTGCCCCGGTCTACCCCTTTGTCAAACCCCGACAAAAAACACCAGTTAAAGACATCACACGAATTGTGGCTACTTTTGATAGTGGCACCCCGCAGGTCAGAGCCATTATTGAAAAGTATTGGCATGTCCTATTGATGGATAAAGATCTCCAGGAGGTCTTAGACACTCACCCACAGATTTCGTTCCGGCCGGGTCGGAATCTGCGGGACAGACTCGTTCGCAGCCATTTCTCCAGACCCAATCAAGGACATACTTGGCTAGATCGCAGAATTAAGGGCTGCTTTAGATGCAGTGGGTGCATTGCATGCAATCACATTGCAGTGACTAAGACCTTCATGAGTTCCATTGCAGGGGGCACATTCGATATCCGTTATTTCATAAACTGTCGGAGCAAGGGGGTGGTATACAAGGCCAATTGTATATGTGGTCTTGAGTATATCGGTAAAACCAAGCATGAACTGAGAAAGAGGGTATGGGAGCATCTGAGGGATATTGCAAATCAAGCGGACAAACCCTTGGCAAGACATGTGTGTGACAGCCATGGGGGTGACCCAAAAGTGGTGACCTTTGTGGGGATTGAGCTGGTAAGACCCCCCCTAAGGGGAGGGGACTGGGACAAATTGATTTTGCAAAAAGAGGCCCAATGGATATTTTGTCTCCAGACTCAGTCCCCGAAAGGCTTAAATGAGAAATTAAGTTACGCATGTTTTCTGTAGCTGATATATTTATTGTCATTTTCAGCGTATACCCTCATGCCCTGCCATTCCTTCACCACTCGGTTTAGTTCCTGGTTCCTCCGCCTTCTACACCCTTGTTTACAATTTTGCTTTATATCCACAACAATGATCCACACAATCTGTATTCTGAATTAATCTGTCTGATTTAGTTTTTCAGTTGCCTGAGACTGACTAACATGTCCCCAAAGAGTAGGATTGTACTACCTCTCTGTTTTACTTACTGTTGCTGTCCCAGATCCAGACACTAAATACTCATTCTGTTTATGTTCACAAAGTTGCGGACGGCGCCTGCGCTTAGCACTATGGCGTCGCCAGGCAACGGCAGACGCTCCGCTCTGTACTGGTGACGCGCCCCCGGAAGTGATGCAGACTCACCATTGTGACGTCGGCATCCGGCAGTGGCGCGCGATTCGAGCATAGCAGCGTCTGACTAGGTAAGTGCTATAAGAGGGCTCCTGTTTCGCTGATCAAACTAGCGGAAACAGACGCCATAGCTGTGCATTCTGCCACTACAGATGCCAGCATCTCGCAGACCGCCACTGTGGGTCACGTGAGTCAATACCCAGGAGCAGGGCTCTGCTCTGGGTCATTAGCACATCGCTACTCCCTGCACTGTAACTTGTTATTGAGGGGTGCCTAAACGGATGGGATGTGGTTGCGGTGTGTTTTAATTGTTTATTCTATATGGTGCACTTTACTGTAACTGATGCACCTTTTTGGCCTTGGCTCTTGCTTTGCACTCTGTGTCATTAAGTTATAGTTTATATTGGTGACATTGGTTGCTTATGCTCTGTAGCCCCTGACGAACCCAGTGACCTGGGGGAAACGCGTTGGGCGGGTGGGCGGGCTAAATATTCTATAGTGCAGGGTTTGACAAAGGGGTAGACCGGGGCAGGGGTCGTCCTTTCTAGGACGAGTGCCCCGACAGTTCCCTGAGCGAGCAGGGGTAGTGGCACGACATCTCCCTGATAGGGTATACTAGGGCCACAGCCCTACCCACCTTGGTCTCTCAGTGTTTATCCCCTATCACTCCCTGACCATTCTTTACCTTGGCCTTGGTGACTGACTCAGACTGCTGCTTACAATCTATGGTCTCTGGGTCCGGTGTGACTACTTTTTCTGTTGTATTGTTATCAGTGGGGTCCTGTCTTTTAAATAGCACAATAAATGTTACGTTTTAAGTTGTTATACCCCCTCTGTGAAGTCTGTTTTGAAACTGGGTATTTACTACAGAATTCTGTGATTTATTGTGTTCTGTAGTAGTCATGAGTTTATCATGTGTGACTTTTGGTGAAGATCAGCACATTTTGTCTCAAAATGACTGCAGACAGCATTTGCAAAAAGTTACACAATTTGGCACAATGGATTTAAAAAGTTGCAAAATTTGTTGCAGCAAAGGGACCGTAGATCTATTGTACACAACAGGTATGGTCCTGTACACGACCGATATTTGTATAGATCCTCTTTGCAGCAGAAGAATATAAATCACCAGCTGACCAATACCAGTGAAAGAGGTACCTTTAGGCACCTCTTTCACTGGTATTGGTCAGCTGGTGATTTATATAGCAAAGGGACCGTGCAAGGTGATATCCTGAAGTGGTACTACAGTATATATATCTACATGCCATCTGAGCATTTAATACATTTTGTGCACATACACATTTCCACCACACACAAAAAAAAGACAAAAAAAATAATGAGTTCACCCACACCCACATTGATAAAGAAAAATGATCGTAAAAAAACATGCAGAAACACATAGAATGGATTGCTCACCGTGCTTCCCTGCCTCTTCAATATTCCACTGTCATGAATATGGTAATGTCTTCACTCTCACATCAAAGACTTTTCTGTGTATAGGAGCAGTCCTCTTGTAGGTAGTAGCAGTCCCCCTGTATAGATTAGCAGTACCCCTGTATCTTGTAATTTGTTGTGACTATTGTTCTCATTTTAGATGTTGATTTTAGTTCACTTTGTTTACTCACATAGCCATGGTAACTACACATCAAGAGGATACTTAAAGGGGTACTCTGGTGGAATTTTTATTTTTTTTTAAATCGACTGGTGCCAGAAAGTTAAACAGATTTGTAAATTACTTTATACAAAAAAATATTCATCCTTCCAGTACTTATTAGCTGCTGAATACTACAGAGCAAATTCTTTTCTTTTCGGAACACAGAGCTCTCTGCTGACATCACAAGCACAGTTCTCTCTGTTGACATCTCTGTCCATTTTAGGAACTGTCCAGAGTAGAAGAAAATCCCCATAGAAAACATAGGCTGCTCTGAACAGTTTCTAAAATGGACAGATATGTCAGCAGAGAGCACTGTGCTTGTGATGTCAGCAGAGAGCTATGTGTTCCAAAAAGAAAAGAATTTGCTCTGTAGTATTCAGCAACTAATAAGTACTGGAAGGATTAAGATTTTTTAATTGAAGTGATTTACAAATCTGTTTAACTTGCTGGCACCAATTGATAAAAAAAAAAAAAAAAAAAGTTTTCCACCGGATTACCCCTTTAAATACACCTCTGCATATTATGACCTAATATGGGCCCAATGAAATGCTAAGTGTGTGAAACAGACCATCACCCAGAGAACACTCCCCTCCCTATGCACTTGTCTGTCTCTCGCCCTATGCACACTGTAGAATTGTCCTGCCGGCGGGATAAAGAATAACATGCAAGACAACAAATGGTGAATGCTCCATTTAATTCCTTTTTAAGATTGAAGTGCTCCCTTTAAAGGGGTACTCCGCCCCTAGACATCTTATCCCCTATCCAAAGGATAGGAGATAAGATGTCTGATCATAGGGGTCCCACCGCTGGGACCCCGGGGATCTCGGCTGCAGCACCCCGCTGTCAATACTGCACAGAGCTAACTCGCTCCTTGCATAATGACGGGCAATACAGGGGCCGGAGCATCGGGACATCACAGCTCCGCCCCCTCGTGACATCACGGCCCACCCCCTCAATACAAGTCTATGGGAGGGGGCGTGGCAGCCGCCACGCCCCCTCCCATATACTTGCATTAAGGGGCAGGCCGTGACGCCACGAGGGGGCGGAGCCATGACATCACGATGCTCCGGCCCCTGCATCACCCATCATTATGCATGGAACAAGTTAGCTCTGTGCAGTAATGACAGTGGGGTGCTGCAGCAGAGATCCCGGGGGTCCCCAGCAGCAGGACCCCCGTGATCAGATATCTTATCCCATATCCTTTGGATAGGGGTTAAGATGTCTAGGGGCGGAGTACCCCTTTAAGACTATGACTTTCAAAACCAGTGTATTAAGAGGCCAGACATAATTTATATTCTCTAGAGTTATGTCCTAAAATTAGGCTAAATACTATCCTGCATGATTTGTATATTAAACTTTGAATTTATATACTGACTTACTAAACTGTAAATTTTATTCAATTGAAGTTTCATTGCATTTGTTATAGCCTCTAGAAAATAATGTTTCTTAAGCACATTATTAACTAGGTAAGACTGAACCACAGCTTTATATTATGACAATAGGGATATTTCCTGCTGCTCTATTTCATTTCAATAGTCCAAAATAGAATGTGTTCTGTAAATTGTTGCTGCTAGAAGGTATGCTAGAATTAAGAGTTCTTCACAGCAGTGGACTCAGCAGTTTGCTTCATTCTTGGAGTCCATTGGAATTTACATATCGAAGGAAAGAATATTTTTCAAACAACATGAGGCCTGTTAGGTGTATTATACATTGATAATTTCACTTAATAGATATGACCTCTAAATATTGTATTTGTCTTCAAGAATGATTAGACCCTGTGAATTCTAGTTGGCGTCATGGAGTGAGCTTGTGAGTTTGGCATCACTAATCTACAGGTGCTGACTGTAAGATTTCCCTGTGAAGTTACAGGCTGTACTGTGTTTATATGCTGCATTTACAATTTCGTATGTTTCAATGCAGAAATCTCTCAATATTTAATTAAATTATACTTATACTTTCAATAGTATTTAAAAAATCTGATGGCTTTGTTAAATGAAGCTTTGACAAGGTAACTTTAGTGCTCTTATTGCCATCATCAAACCCCTAAAAGCTTCCTCCATGGTGTACAGCTATTGTATTTCATATTAGAGGGTGAGACCTAAGCTGGGCTGTTTGCCAGTAGTACACACACTTTGACTTCCTTTCTCTTACATTTCTGGATAATCATAGCACAGCACATACTCCTCTCTGCTACTCAATGACTTGCGCTTGAGAAACTAGACTAGACTGATAAGTCTGGCACTGTGTTTGCGAATGGTTTACAATAACTAATTGTGGAAGGAGAAGGAGGCAATTTACACATTGGTTTTGTAAGGTGCTACATAAGCAGAAAAAATCACAGCAACAAGATTATGGCAAGGAAAATAATATATCACAAAACAGCCCTGGTCTAAGCAGGGAACTTCTGTTGCTGCTGCTGCCGATGATGATAATATTCATCACAAGCTAAGGTAAGAGGGAAAGATTACTGCAATGAAGGGGTTACATCACAAAAGTGCTTTATGGGTGGTTAGAGATAAGAGGAAAGCCTTGGTTTCACCTTTAGGCACAGTGTGGACCATTTGAAAGTTGGTTATCTCAGCTTAAATACACACAATGCTCTCTGCTGCACATACATTAGCACTAGCTATCCCCACTTCCCGCGTTCCATCCTGTTATCTCTAGTTGGTAGAGATGAAATTCCCCTAACAACTGGCAGTGGTCAGCAGTTTGCAGCGAAATGAGACATCATAGTTCAACCTACCTTATATAACTATTCCGCCAATTACATTCAAATCAAACATATTTCTGTTATTGACACAGTACAACAATTAAATGGGGGCACTAGTACCCTGTCTCCCACAGATGGTGCTGCTGGGCCTGTAGATCCTGCACACTCATAGCTGGTGTCCTAGCTGGACCAATTATGGCGAGATTTCTAAACGACATAACGGCATACCAAGTGTTGCTTCAGTCCGACATTCCTATTTGGGTGCATTATCTTTTTTTTGTAAATGAGTGTACAAACAGTATCAGCCCAAAGACCACACCATGCTCTTAGACATACGTAGTAGGTAGATAGGTAGGGCAATGCATCTGGAAAAGAAGAAATAATCCACTTCTAGATGGCAAAAATTATGATCTGCAAGTAACTCTTAAAAATATTAACTCTTAAACACATTATTAACTAGGTAAGACTGAACCACAGCTGAACCACAGCTTTATATGTAAATTCCAATGGACTCCAAGAATGAAGCAAACTGCTGAGTCCACTGCTATGAAGAACTCTTATTTCTAGCATACCTTCTAGCAGCAACAATTAAGAGAGCAAATTCTATTTCTATTTTGAACTATTGAAAAGAAATAGACCAGCAGGAAATGTCCCTATTGTCATAATATAAAGCTGTGGTTCAGTCTTACCTAGTTAATAATGTGTTTAAGAGTTAAAGGGGTATTCCAGGCCAAAACTTTTTTTTTTATATATCAACTGGCTCTGGAAAGTTAAACAGATTTGTAAATTACTTTGATTAAAGAATTTTAATCCTTCCAATAGTTATTAGCTTCTGAAGTTGAGTTGTTGTTTTCTGTCTAACTGCTCTCTGATGACTCACGTTCCGGGAGCTGTGCAGTTCCTATGGGGATATTTTCCCATCATGCACAGCTCCCGGGACGTGACATCATCAATGAGCAGTTAGACAGAAAACTTCAGAAGTTAATAACTATTGGAAGGATTAAGATTTTTTAATAGAAGTAATTTACAAATCTGTTTAACTTTCCGGAGCCAGTTGATATATATATATATATATATATATATATATATATATATATATATATATAAGTTTTTACCTGGAATACCCCTTTAATATTTTTAAGAATTATTTGCAGATCATAATTTTTGCCATCTAAAAGTGGATTATTTCTTCTTTTCCAGATGCATTGCCCTACCTATCTACCTACTATGTCTAAGAGCATGGCGTGGTCTTTGGGCTGATACTGTATGTACACTCATTTACAAAAAAAGATAATGCACCCAAATAGGAATATCGGACTGAAGCAACACTTGGTATGCCGTTATGTTGTTTAGAAATCACGCCATAATAGGTCCAGCTAGGACACCAGCTTTAGCCACCTATGAGTGAGCAGGATCTACAGGCCCAGCAGCACCATCTGTGGGAGACAGGGTACTCGAGCCCCCATTTGATTGTTGTACTGTGTCTATAACAGAAATATGTTTGATTTGAATGACTATAAGACTCTCACATACGTGCATACTCCCCTCACATTTTTTGTAAATATTTTGTTACATCTTTTTATGTGACAACACTGAAGAAATGACCCTTTGGTACAATGTAACAGCCTTATAACAGTGTTTAATGTTGTGTCCCCTCAGAATAACTCAACCTACAGCCATTGATCTCTAAACTCTGGTAACAAATGTAAATACACCCCTAAGTGGAAATGTCTAAATTGAGCCCAATGTGTCAAACTTTTTGCGTAGTCACCATTATTTTCCAGCACTGCCTTAAAGGTGTACTCTTGAGGAAAAATTAAATGTTTTCAAATCAACTGGTGTCTATTTAATAATCTTAATCCTTACAGTACTTTTCAGCTGCTGTGTGCTCCAGAGAAAGTTTTGTAGTTCTTTCCAGTCTGACCATAGTGCTCTTTGCTACCACTTCTGTTCATGTCGGAACTATCTGTAGCAGGAGAGGTTTGTTATGAGGATTTGCTCCTACTCTGGATAGTTCATGACATGGACAGAGGTGTCAGCAGAGAGCACTGTGGTCAGACTGAAAAGAACGCCACAACTTTATCTGGAGCAGCTGATAAAGGCTTAAGATGTTTAAATAGTCATTGTCATTAGTTATTTACAAATCTGCATAATTTACCGGCACCAGTCGATTTAAAACTATAGTTGTTTTTTTTTTTCCTCCAGAATACCCCTTTTAAGCCTCTTGGGCATAGAGTTCACCAGAGCTTCACAGGTTGCCACTGTAGTTCTCTTCCATTCCTGCCTGATGACCTCACGGCCCATTAGAGCCCAATCCGATACTGGAACATGGATGTCACTGTTATTTCTGCACTCCTTATAGCTACCGTATATACTTGAGTATAAGCCGAGTTTTTCAGCACAATTTTTCATGCTGAAAACACCCACCTCGGCTTATACTTGAGTGAACTCTCAGCCCTCAGTGGTCTTCAACCTGCGGACCTCCAGATGTTTCAAAACTACAACTCCCAGCAAGCCCGGACAGCCATCGGCTTTCCGGGCATGCTGGGTGTTGTAGTTTTGAAACATCTGGAGGTCCGCAGGTTGAAGACCACTGCCCGAGCCTTCGTCATCATCCAGACCCCCTCCCCACCCTTTAGTTTTGTACTTAACGTCCCTGTGCGTCGTCGTCAAGGCAACGTTATTATTCCGTGGCCGGGTGCGAAGTGCGGAGAAGAGGCCCCCCCGGTGAAGATGGACAGCCCGGAATGACTATCCCTCCCCACCGGACGGTCCCTGCAGACCAGCTCACCCTAACGTCCCGCCGAGCGGAGGTTCGTACAAAACTAAAGGGGGGAGGGGGTCTGGATGATGACAAAGGCCCGGGCAGTGGTCTTCAACCTGCGGACCTCCAGATGTTTCAAAACTACAACTCCCAGCATGCCCAAACAGACGATGGCTGTCCGGGCATGCTGGGAGTTGTAGTTTTGGAACATCTGGAGGTCCGCAGGTTGAAGACCACTGTTAAATCAGACATTGACAAGCGGTGATGATGAAGGAGGTGGTGTGGGATGATGACAGGGTAATGATGACAGGCGGTGATGATGACAGGGGGGCTGGGATGATGACAGGGTAATGATGACAGAGGGATGATGATGGCAGGGGGATGATGATGACAGGGGGATGATGATGACAGGGGGATGATGATGACAGGGGGATGATGATGACAGGGGGATGATGACAGGGTAATGATAAAGGGGGGATGATGACAGGCGGTGATGATGAAGGGGGGATGATGACAGGGTGATGATGATGAGGATGTTAATGACGGGGGTCTGGATGATGACAGGGGGGATGATGTATTTCCCACCCTAGGCTTATAGTTGAGTCAATAACTTTTCCTGGGTTTTGGGGGTGAAATTAGGGGCATCGGCTTACATTCGGGTTGGCTTATACTCGAGTATATATGGTATATCTGTTTTTTTGTTTTTTTTTACTAGTAGGTATGATAGAATATTTAATGTTTTTTTCAATGGGGAAAAAAAAAACACATACTCACTTGTTCTGTCCTTGTTGCTTGGAATTTTCTGTTCTCCGCACATAGGAAATGCCTGCTCAGCCAATCTTGACATGTACCAAATATTACCAAATGAATAACCTGAGTACCACCCCATTTTATTACTACTGAATACATTACAAATACAAATAACTGGTATATTTTCCTACAATTATTTAGCATACTATACGAATAAGAAGAAATTTGAATTCATTACGTTTACACTTTAAAGTCATTAGATAGATTTATGTTAATGGTTTCAGATGTTTGCATTCTTAATAACATATTTTAACAATAATTTAAATGATGTAACCATAATATTTCTGTATATTTCCCAATGGAATAGACGAAATATAAGCTAGAGAGGTAATAATTACAGATCAAAAGTGATTCTAATCAAGTTACATGGGCAGATTATCTACCCAAACATTTAACTGTATTATACTCAGAGCTAAAGATTAAGCATAGGGTGACAATACACCACTGAGATAATATAAATATACCTGTGGTGTCCCAGCACCAATAGCTGTCCTGTGGCTTTGGACTGTCTCAGGCAGCTTGGAAGCATTTGGTGTTTGGCCCACCAGAGATTTGTAGTTATATTAATTATGATTACACTCTATTGCTAAATAATATATTCTTGTTATATGTATATATGTTATTCTGTGTTACTGCACCCTTAAATGAGAGCAGTAAACCCCACGTGACCCTGCCTGCCAATGGGAATCCCTAAAGTCTCCCCTGTATAGTGTAGTGGGGGGGGAGTTTCCAGTGGTGATGAAGATGTGATCCTGTAGCGGCGCTCACCCGTGCGGCAAAGAAGAATATCAGAAGCCGATAGTCAGTGAAGGCATAATTTATTCCAAACATAAAAGGGACTATGCGTTGCGAAGGGACACGCTCCCCTCTTAGACCACGAACCGGCACAATGTATTATCGCCAGAGATATTCCTAATGGTGGATATAGGTGAACAATATTGGGATCGGAAGGGAGTCCCCAGAGACTCTGACAAGCAGGATTTTCAACATATTAATTTGGTGGCTTCATTCAAACCCATAGGATGGAGTGTTTATAGGGTATAAATGCAAAACATCTCTTTGGGGGGGGGGGGGGGAAGTTATCCAGAGTTCAGTTCAGTCTGAGCCACAGTGCGGTTCAGGTGTGCTTTGTGCTGTGTGCTCTGAGGAGAGGCCTAGATCAAATCTAATCTCTCAAGTAGTCATCCTTCAAGGATTACTTGCACAGTGGAAGTTCATGCCCCTGCGGAGAAGGCTTCAGTACCTTGACAGGACCCTACCTACTAGGATTCATCTTTTCATCTCACAAATCAGTATTAATCTGTTTTGGTGTGAGCACCACAAGTCCCAGCAAGGCAACAGGGCTCCCAAGGGGGTACGCTGCACTCTCTCACCTAAAGCCAGCTGTATGTGTATTACAATCTGCACCCAGCTCAGTAAAGACAATTATCTGTAACCTGACATCAGTGTGTTCATTTACTCCCAGTGTCTGGCCCAGGAAGCTCCGCCTCCCAACCACAGCACCACGGCCCCCTTGCACTAAGGTTTGTCCAGAAGAGCTGGTGCCAACGGTATCAACAGCAGCTCCTGAAGCGGGTGCTGCCTCTATCCAGGTGGTGGTGACCGTCAGCCCCCATATATCGGGGTCTCTGGATCTGTCCAGGGTCTTCTGGATACAAAGCATTACAATGCCTTCTGAGACCCCTCGTCCACCCCGTCATCTTGCAGAAAAGGGTGCACCTCTTGTTGTTTTTTCTCGTTTTTATATTACTCATCCTGCCCTACTCACTCCATTGCCCAGTGTTCAACTATATCTGCATCCTTAGGACACGGGTATAATGTCATAATTTTATGCAGACCAGCTCACACACACACACACACGCTTGTCATAGTGAGTGGGCCCCCCTATGTAAGTGGGCCCTGTGTTGCTGCCCCCTCTCTGCCTCATTAGCACACTATAGGATGATACAAAAAAGAATCCAGTGTATCGTGGCTATTGTGACTAATAGAGATAAGTGAATTTCACCATAAATTTGCATTTGTTAGGATCCAAACTTTTTGTAAATCATTTCAGATTTGTTTATTTCAACGTCCTGTATGCATCAAAGCTTCCACTCTCTACATTTACATGACCAGGTGTCCTAAACTGATGAAGGTTAAATTTCCTGTTGAGGGGCAACAGTTCTGCAGCTCATAGGCTTTTATTCTCCCAGGCGGTAAAATAGGGCGTTCAGTAGACCCACATTAGTGTATAACTGATGCAGGATGATAGTTCTGCAGCTGGCAGGGTTAAGACCCTATATTGTCTATGCACATAAAACAAGGTCTCTCAGCAGAATTTTAACTTGTAGCTTCTGGACCTTGATGCAAAATCTGTCACAGGGCCCCATATGCCAGTTATAATACTGGTCTCTTATGGGGCAGATATGCCTTGGGGCCCCCTCAGGACCAGGGCTGGTGCAACTGTTACCTCTGCACCTCCTATAGTTACTCCCTTGTCTCTCAATCCACGTTTGGGCAATACTCGAGCCGACCCGCCTCCACTCAGCTCCAGGCTCCTCGAGATGCTCTTAGAAAGGCATTATGGGTATGGATAAAATTGGCAACTTCTTTTGAGATCCCATAATTTTTTTGTCTCATTTTCTGCCTGTATGTCCATTTCCTCTATCATCACATATTTCCAATAACAGAACGCTCAAAGAAGAATGGGTCACAGCTCACTTGCATCTCCGTTCTCTTCATCTCAGACATACAGTAACTAGTATTGTGTCTTTTGGGACTTGCTCCTTAAAATGTTTTGCTCAAAGCTGCCTCAAATTTCTCCTTGTGTCTTTCAATAAAATATCAAATACTAACATGTTTTACTCATTGCCTCTCACACCAACAGAGTTAAGACAAGCCAGTGGTGGAAGCCCCCAAGCTTATTCTTATACTCCTGGCCGTGATATATATTATACAGCGCGGAGTGTTGGTCTGGAAGAAGTGCCGGAGCCAAGGGAAAGCTGCGTGTGATATGTCTGGACGCACCGCTGAGAATTCCCTGTTCCCTCGCTCTAACTCAGGACAATGCTGCAGATTTAGGCAGCGTCAGGGTGAAATGGAGCGTGGTGACAGAAAAATAAAATGCAATTCATTTCCTGTTTTTCAGAAACCTCAGGCGAAGCAATCACATGTGCCAAGTGGTCTGGCACATATATTGCAGCTGCACCGAAGTGCTGGATCCTGGAAATTTATCAGCATGGCAGGCGCCTTGCTGCTGATAAATAATACAAGTGGAACAGTCTCTGCAAGCCGCCTGTACGATGGAAGATTTATATATTTTGGGGCATCATCGTTGAATTTATAGACAGACCCCAGTTCCCTGGTGCTGCTGTAAGCGCAGAATTCACAGTACACTGACAATGGAGTTCTCCCTGCAGGTGAAACTGGGAAACAATTCATACAGCCAAGAGCTAAGACTGTACAGGTGGTAGTATATATATAGAGTGGGCTATACTGCTGAAGAATATAGAAGTGGTTTACATACAACCCTGACCATATGACATGCCATGCTTCTAACTATTCCATAACACTAGTCACAAGTTATCTGTGACTGCGAATAATAGCCCAGGAGACACAATGGATGATTCACGTCTGTAGCTGCTTCTGTTCTGCTGCCATTGTCGAGAGTGATTATTCATCCTTCCTGCTGAACTACCCTAGACTGTGTGTGCAAAAATCTGGCTCCAAAAAAAAAATCCAATACTAGGTACCAACAGTGATATTCTGTCTGCATATCTGCTATTTCATGTGTGCTAGCATTTTCATATTTGCCCTTATTTTAGTTACAGAATGCCCACTTGTTACTATCATGTCAATTTTAGGTGCAAATTTTATAGAAGTATAATTTCTTATATCTTTATAGAGGTCTGAGCTCCATTTTTTTCCTGGAGAACTCCAAATCCCCAGCACAGTCATAGATTTAAAAGTTAACACGCTGGCTGCCTGCAGCTAATTCCGTAGGGATCTTAGAAGCTTACTGCATACTGACGGAGGATTTGGAGTTCTGTATAAAATAAAATAAAAAGATATATTTAGAAATTAATCGGGCCAGAATGAAAAAAAAAATGCAAGATGCCAGGGTCAAAGGGTGACAATTTCTTTAAATGGTCCCTATGAGTGGATTATAAATGAATGTATCCCCATTAACTCATTCCCAGTTTGTCCTTCTTTACAATACAATTAAGTCCGACATTTGCCAATAGTGCTAAGTTAAATAGGCACTAGATCTTCAGTTATCTTACTAGAGATTCTATACTTATCAGTCTCTTTAACTCATCATTTACTCTGAGAAACTGCTAAAAGAATCAGGATCCTAAAAGGATCAGCTCCCTAAGGGATCAGGTTACAGCTCCCTAAAGGTATATGGACAGGGAAGAGAGGAGGCGGAGTGACTTAGAGAGAAACAAACATAAAGAGGTTCTGGTGGCTAGTTGTGAGTGTTTTATCCCAGTACTGGTTTTACAGCAAACACTGGCCAATACTGCCCTATAATGTCCTTAAAGAGGTACTCCAGGATCTGAAAATGTATCCCCTATCCTTAGGATAGGGGATACAAGTGTCTGACCGCTGGGTCCCCCCCGCAATATCCCATATGGGGCCCCCGCAATCCGCACAAAGTTGCGTATCGAACTCCACATGAAGCGCAGGCTGACACGTCCCACCATGCAGAGCTATGATAGAGCCGAAGTGCTGCATTCAGCAACCATAGTGCTGCATTAGGGGGTGGTTGACACGCCCCCTTTCTGCAAACTGCCGGGACCACATACGGGAGATTGCACGTGCCCGGGGGGGGGGGGGGGATGGGGGGGATCCATAGGATAGGGGATGAGTTTTCATATGCTGTAGTACTCCTTTAATGCTGCTATTGCTTTTGAGAGTGTGTTATAGAGTTATTGAGGAACAGGAATTCCTCTTGTGTGTGCTCTGTATGAGCTAACTACAAGAAGGATTTGCTTACTCAGGGACCAGTTTACAGTTGCCTATAGAAGTCAGAAGAGGCAGAAGAGGGATAAGAGGTAATTTCTGGAAAACAGCTATTATACAGAAATATAAGCTTACAGAAACAGAGGGAAAGGTTCCAGAATCGTACAGTTGGTGTATTGCTCGATACTGCTTTATATTGTCCCTCATGCTGCTGCTGCTTCTAAGGAGGTGCTATAGAGATATAAAGTAGCAGGATTTCCTGAAAAAATAGCAACTACCCTTCAACCAGTAGAACAGGGACAACTAAAAATTTGAATTGGAGCTTGCATAATGAAAATCAGCAAAACAATTCTGCAGTATATCATTGTCAGAAATCATCTACACATGACAGTTTATCCTAAAAAATATATCTGAATTGACAGGTGCATTTTTAATAAATATTCCTATCTGTGGTTTTCACTTGTGGAAATGTATCAGCTGACTGAATACTTTCTTATTACAAGAGTCCTATGTACACACAAGTAGGCAGCCAGAATTGCATATGTGGTACTATAGGGGATTTAGAGCTTTGTAGTACAAAAAGACATGCTATAAATGTCATGGACTACTAAAAATATAATATGGTAACATTAATAGATGATGAGAACATCGGAAGTGTACCAATAAAAACTACAGATCACTGTACCAAAACTTAGTCCTCACACAGCCCTGTATGCAGAATTTTTTTTTTTATAGGGTTTAGAAAATTAGGAGTACTGATTTTATTTAAGTAGTACAATAATAGAAAAACTATATAAATTGGGTTTAATTTAAATTTATTGACCTACAGAATAAAGAGAGCATGTCATTTCCACCATAAAGTGCAATGTGTAAAAACCAAACCCCCAAAAGTTGCTAAATTGTGTTTTTTTTTATTCATGTTTCCTCACAAATAATTGTTTATACTTTTTTTTTTTTTCAGTTTTGCCACAAATTTTACATTTTAGAACAATAATAACATGGCTGTGTTCCCGTTCAGTGTTTTCTTAGCCTTTTTATTTTTTTTACCTGATTTTGATCAATATTTTTAACACAGAGAGAAACTATAATGAAAAGATTTGCACCTTTCTTTTTGCATTTCTGCCCCATTCCTGTCTTTGGCAACATAGGTTTAGTCTGTCTTATAGCAATGAATTCGGTACTGTAATATTCCTAGCTTAGTTCCTTAACTTCATTTATCTTCAGATAATTAAAAACATGGATGAAAAGGATGAAAACAAGAAGAAAGAAGACTTTGACGTGCATACCAACTAATACATGTGGGACATTTTATTAAGGTAGACTACTTAACTCTTTTCCCTAGGTTTTGAAAAAGTGATTGATATGAATAAAGAGCATTTGATTATCTTGCAATAACAACCAAACACAATCAGGGCCTACTTCACTGAAATCTTAGGGTTTATTTTTATACATCAGCTCTGTATGGTAGTTAAATGGGTTCTCCGGTGCTTAGACATCTTATCCCCTATCCAAAGGATAGGGGATAAGATGCCTGATCGCGGGAGACCTGCCGCTGGGGACCCCCGGGATCTTGCACGAGGGCACCCCTTTTGTAATCAGTCCCCGGAGCGTGTTAGCTCCGGAACTAATTACCAGATACCACAGGGCGGGCGGCGTGTGACATCACGCCTGCGCCCCCGTGTGATGTCCCGCTCCGCCCCTCAATGCAAGCCTACGGGAGGGGGCATGATAGCTATCACACCCCCTCCTGTAGGCTTGCATTGAGGGGCAAAGCGTGGCGTCACACGGGGGCGCAGGCGTGACATCACATGCCACCCGCCCTGGGGTCGCCGGTAATCAATCCCGGAGCGAACACGCTCCGGGGACTGATTACAAACGGGGTGCCGCGTGCAAGATCCAAGCAGCGCTAAATGCCGGTGTAATGAAGAAAACTGTGCCCTGTAGCGGAATGTGACCCTCCGCGCAGGGACACAGTTTTCTGCTTTGCAAGACGCTCTCTCTCATTCCCTTCCCACTACCCTCCCTCAACTGTGTCCCTATGCGGAGGGTCACATTCCTCTTCAGGGCACAGTTTCTTCATTACACAGGGAGGTTTCACTTACCCCGCCCTCCTCTGCGTCTCCGGTTGGCTGGCCGGCCCGAGTCTGAAGAGGGACGTCCTTTGGGGGGCCTTGTATCATTGTTCTCTGGCTTAAAGGGGTATTCCAGGCAAAACCTTTATATATATATATATATATATATATATATATATATATATATATATATATATTATATATATATATATATATATATATGTATATATGTATATATATCAACTGGCTCCGGAAAGCTAAACAGATTTGTAAATTACGTCTATTAAAAAATCTTAATCCTTCCAATAGTTATTAGCTTCTGAAGTTTTCTGTCTAACTGCTCAATGATGATGTCACGTCCCGGGAGCAGAGCATGATGGGAGAATATCCCCATAGGAACTGCACAGCTCCTGGGACGTGAGTCATCAGAGAGCAGTTAGACAGAAAACAACAACTCAACTTCAGAAGCTAATAACTGTTGGAAGGATTAAGATTTTTTAATAGAAGTTATTTACAAATCTGTTTAACTTACCGGAGCTAGTTGATATATAAAAAAAAAATTTGGCCTGGAATACCCCTTTAAGGGTCTGCACACATTTGTTGACATGTTTTTTTTTTTTTTTTTTTTAAAGTAAATTTTATGAAGGTTTTAACACAAGAAAACAAACAAAGCACGGAGGGCCCAAAACACATAAGCACAAAGTAGAGCATAAAAATGGGCTCCACGCAGGAAGTTTCAAATAACAGCTGTATCATTCCTTGCATTTCTCAGTAGGTCAGGGAACATACATAGAACAGTTCGTTAATATGAGTACAATAACTCCCTCTAAGAGAGGAAGTCTGCTGATGGGCAGAACAGTGAGGCTAGTTCCGCAAAAGGGAAAAAACCAATGAGCGAGGAATCTATATCATGCAAAGAGACACAGCAACAACAAGAAGAACATCAGAAAGTTGTCTACTAGGCAATACTGGCAATGTAGGGTGTGAGGAAGCAGAAAGTACAAAGTACAAAAAGAGAGAAAGAAAGGAAGGGGAAGGAGGAGGCAAAGAGGGGAAGACTACGAGGAAAAAGTGTATAGCACAGGTTGGTCCCCGCTCCACACACACATCGCAACCGACTCTGGGATCCAGTCCCCTGGAGTCTCCAGCTGGACCATTGTGAGTAAGAGAACAAGTCATAGGAGGCATGGCGAGTGTGACTCATATAGTATTACCTGGCAGGGGAGGTATGGGTTGGGTGGTGGATGTAGAAGAGATATTGAGGGTTTGGGATAATTCCATGGTTTCAAATTCCTTTGAAGAGAGGAAAGACAGCCAAGGGGACCAGGTAGAGCTGTATTTCGCAAGCCTGGAGGGGGAATCTGCCAGGAGTTCCTCCATCCTGTGAATACGTGTCACTTCCATGAGCCAGGAAGAGATAGTGGGCGGCTGGGAAGACTTCCATAGTCTAGGTATCACCGTCCTAGCCGCTATGAGCAGGTAGGAGACTAATCGGGAGCAGGATTTTAACAAGCCTGGTGGGAATATAGACAATAGCGCTGTCTCCGGTGACATAGGTAAGGGGGTCGAGGAGATGTGGGAGGATATGGCGAAAACATTGGACCAGAAGTCTGACAACAACGGGCAGGTCAGCCAGATATGTAACATAGAGCCCTCAGAAGCATGGCAACGCCAGCACGAGTCGTCTAGCCCCGGATAAAAGGTGGCTAATAGAGCCGGCACTCTATACCATCTGGTAAGGATTTTATAATTAGTTTCCTGAGCTTTTCAGGATATAGTGGATCTGTGGCAATTGCGTAGGGCTGCCTGCCAATCGTCGTCAGAGATCTGGTGGCCAAGGTCCAATTCCCAACCCTTCCGGAAGGGCAGCGGAGTGGAGGTCACTTTACCTAAAAGAAGAGAGTATAATAGACTAACCGTGCGGGGTGGAGGTCGGTCAAGTATGCATATTCACTCAAACTCAGTGAGTTGGCGATGTAAGTTCAAGTCTATCCTAGAGATGTTGTAAAAATATGTTAGCTGATGATATTGAAAGAGATGGATAGGTGCTACAGGAGACCCCTTTACAATTTCAGATAACGGTTTGAGTGATGTGGGGGACAGGAGATCTCCAATAACCACATGACTGTCTCTAGTGTGTGAGAGGAAGGAACCTCCTGAGGAGGTCGTGGGGAAGAGCGGATTATCAAAAAGATGCGTCAGTGGGCCACCGGGAGGGAACAATTGTAGGTTCGACATGTATCTCCGCCTTGCCAAGTATACCGATTGGAGCACCGGTGGAAGTTGGGAGGGGGGGGTTGCAGGCGGAGAAGTTTGGGGTGTCCAAAGGAAAGCAGCCAGGCGTGCACCAATAGCATGCTCCTCCAAGAACACCCATTGTTTAGTCGTATCACGGTTACAGCAATCACAGACCCTGTTCAGAACAGCCGCCAAATAGTAAGACATATAATCTGGTAGGGCAAGGCCGCCTTCCAGCTTTCGTCTGGTTAAGACGTGCCTGGCCAGCCTAGGATGTTTGTGTTTCCAAACAAAACCAGACTGAAGTCTGGAGAGTCTCTGTAAAAAGGTGCGGGGGAGATGCAGTGGGATGCTGGAGAACAGATATAAGATTTTTGGTAGGGCGTTCATTTTCATTATATTAACCCTTCCCAGCCAGGAAAAGTCTTTGGTCACCCATCTATCCAAGTCTGCCTTCAGAGAGTGGAGTAGTGGAGGGAAGTTGAGTTTGAAGGTGTCTGCAAGGTTTAAGGGGACCTGAATACCTAGGTATTTGAGTGCGTGTGTTTGCCATTTGAATGGATAAGAGTCAAGGAGGGGGGGAAGAGATGACTTGGGGAGGGATATGTTCAGAGCCTCGCACTTAGTTAGGTTAAGTTTATGGTTACTGAAAGAGGAGTATTGGCGTATAGTGGACATCAGTGAGGGGAGGGAAAGGAGTGGGGAGGAGATATAGAGCAGTAGGTCGTCTGCATAGGCTGAGCACTTGTAATGTGCAGTGGAAGTAGTTAGGCCCTTGATATCCGGATTGTTGCGGATTGCCACCAGTAGGTGTTCCATACATAGGGCATATAGTAAGGGGGACAGGGGGCAGCCCTGTCTTGTGCCATTGCTAATGATAAACGGTGTAGAAAGGTTACCATTTATGCGGATCCGTGCTCGCGGATTCTCATACATGGCCATTATACGTGCAAGCATTTTGTTCCCTAGCCCAATTTGAGAAAGGGAGGCGAACATGAACCCCCAGTCCACCCGGTCAAAAGCCTTCTCGGCATCTAGAGATAAGAGGATAAGAGGATAGTTACGTTTCTTGGCAAAGTGGATAGCCGAAAAGGTCTTAAGAGTATTATCTCTGGCCTCGCGACCAGGTATGAAGCCAACTTGATCGGGGTGAACCAGGAGGGGCATGTGCACCGCCAGTCTGTTGGCTATCAGTTTAGTAAAGAGTTTGGCGTCAGTGTAGATGAGGGAAATTGGGCGGTAATTGGGACAGAGGAGGGGATCCTTATTTTCCTTTGGTATCACGGTGATAAAGGCCTGTAGTAAATCAGGAGGAGGGGGAGAGTCTTTGGAGATATTATTAAAAGCTTCAAGCAAGGGAGTGGACAGTTCAGAGCGGAGAACTTTATAAAAGGTAGTCATGTAGCCATCCGGTACCGGACTCTTCCCCGATGACATAGAGGAGATAACGGAGTTTAGTTCATCCGCTGTAAACAGTTCCTCCAGTTCTTGAACAGCTGAGTCAGGTAAGCGAGGTAGAGCTGTGGAGTTTAGATATTGGGATAAGGAAATGGCCTCGAAAGTCTGGGGAGGGGCGCAATAAGGTTTCGGAAGGTTATAAAGGTCATGGTAATATTGCCTAAAAACCTCCAAAATTTCAGGGGTGAGGGAGCAGAGTGAGCCCGTGCGGTTCTTGATGGTCGGGATAAACAGAGTGGATTTACGAGCTTTCAGGGCCTGGGCAAATAGTTTCCCTGCCTTGTTACCCCACTCGTAGTAGCGCCTCCCAGTCAGCTGTGAGTAATATCTATGTTGGGAAGAGAGAAGTTCCAGAAGTTCCCCACGAGTGCAGACTAGTTCACGGAATGTGCTGTCTAGTTGAGACTGTTTATGTAGGGATTCAAGCGTGGAAAGTCTAGAATGCAGGGCCTGAAACTTAGCTGACCTTTCCTTTTTCAACCGGGCCCCATGCTGCATCAGAACACCTCTAAGCACACATTTTAATGCTTCCCATTTGGTCATGGGGGAGGAGGGGTCCGAGATATGGTCTTGTTGAAAATGAGATATAGCAGATTTAAGATCTTGCAAACATAGAGAGTCACGGAGGAGAGAATCATTCAACCTCCAAGTAGAATGAGGCTTGGAGAAAGCAGGAAGGGTCAGCGAGCAGAACACCGGTGCATGGTCAGAAAGGGTAATTGTACCTATCTGAGCAGTGGAAATGGACGGGAGGAGATGGTGCGGGCAGAAAATGTAATCTATTCTACTGTACATCTGACGTGGGTGGGAGTAAAACGTATAGTCTCTGCCCTGTGGGTGTAGAGATCGCCACGTATCGCTGAGTTGCATAGAGTGAAGTTTCCTTCTCAAGGCCCTGAGCCTGCTATGTGAGAGGAGGGAGGAGCCAGTGGATGTATCCACCCTTGGGAACAGGGGGAGATTAAAATCACCACCTAGGAGTATCGGGCCAGTGGCAAAGGATGCTAAGGCGTCCAAGACCCCGAGAAGGAAAGAAATCTGATTATGGTTAGGAGCATAAAGTGATGCAATCGTGAGCGGCTGGCCAGCCACAGTACAATTAGCAAATACATAACGGGCCTGGGGATCTATTTGTGTCGCTGTAACCGTGATCGGCAGCAATCTGTGGAAAGCTAAAGAGACACCTTTAGTTCTGGAGTCTTGATTGACTCCATGTATCCAGTGTGAGTAATACTTTAAGGAGATGGGGGGAAGATGACCCGCTTTAAAGTGGGTCTCCTGAAGGGGCAAGATCTGTACTCTCTGTTTGTGAAAAGAGTAAAGAATCTTAGCTCGTTTCTCTGGGGTATTAAACCCCTTGACATTAAGGGAGGCTAATTTAATGGTAGTCGCCATGAGAGAAGGGGTGTGTTATGGTCCACCTACCAGCGGAGTCACGGAGGAGAGGGAGTCCCAGGTCGTGCGATGCGGGAATGGAGAGGCCGACAAAGGAAGGAGAGGAGGAAGTGAGAATAGGTGAAGTAGGTGAAAGAAAAGAGAGAGTAGCAGCCACAAGTGAGTAGCTGCAAGGGGACTAGAAGAGTCGACCATAAGGGTAAGTATCAGGATTAGGACCAGCCTAATCAGCAAGCTAGTTTGTTGACATATTTTTATGTAGCTGTAGCAGACCTAGCTGTTTGGGGGCTTGTTTTTGTTGGTAACATAGGACTTTTCGATCACATTTTTCCATTTAACTATTGAATTATAGCTGCAGTCCAAAGCAATACATTGAGTTGCATATAATCTTATGGCCTGCAGCTGTCACTCTCTAGTTAATTTGTATCAAAACTAAAAGTTGCAGTGTAGACCAGGCCTTAAAGGGTTCCTTTCATCAAAAAAAAAAAAACTTTTGATATATTATAGATTACATTAATCTATAATATATCAAAAGTTTTATTTTTTTTTATTTTTATGAAAGGTACCCTTTAAAGGTTTTCCATTGATTTCAGATTTTTCTAACAACAGGTTATACAACCAGACATTTTGGGGTGAAATCTTATTTTGAGTATTGAGCAAACTTGTCATAATGCCGACTTTAAGAAGGTCTAAAAAATTTTTTAAAATTGAGATTTCCCTCCTCATCATTTTGCACTTAAAAGGGGATACTCTGGTGAAAAACTTTTTTCTTTTTTTAAATCATCTGGTGCCAGAAAGTTAAACAGATAACTTCTATTACTTCTATTTAAAAATATTAATCCTACAGAGGAAGTTCTTTTCTTTTTAAATTTATTTTTTGTATGACCACAGTGCTCTCTGCTGACTCCTCTGTTTGTCTCAGGAACTGTCAAGAGCAGGAGCAAATCCCCATAGCAAACCTATCCTGCTCTTGACAGTTACTGACACAGAAAGAGGTGTAAGCCGAGAGCACTGTGGTCAGACAGAAAAGAAACTTAAAAAGAAAATAACTTCCTGTCGAGCATACAGCAGCTGATAAGTACTGGAAGGATTAAGATTATTAAATGGAGTAATTTACAAATCGGGACATCGCGACAAAATAGAAATGGAAGCCCCCAAAAGATACAAAATGAAATTTGTTCTTCAATTTTGGCACACAATGACATTTTTTTCCGTTTCGCCGTGGATTTTTGGGTAAAATGACTAATGTCACTGCAAAGTAGAATAGGTGGTGCAAAAAATAAGTCATCATATGGCATTTTATGTGCAAAATTGAAAGCGTTATGATTTTTAGAAGGTGATGAGGAAAAAATGAAAATGCAAAAATGGAAAAACCCTGCGTCCTTAAGGGGTTAATGTCCCATAATGAAAATGTTAGAATATTAAATATCTTTGCTAATTTATTGAAGAAGAAAACTAATATATTGCAGTGACATAAGTATTCCAACCCTTTACTCAGTACTTAATTAAAGCCCCTATGGCAGTGAATACAATCTCAAGTCTTTTTGTTTATGACACCACAAGGTTTGCACCTAGATTACCGAATTTTCTGCTAGTCTTCTCTGTAGATCCTCTCAAGCTGTGTCAGGTTGGAGGAGGAACATCAGTGGAAGACATTCTCCGGTCTTTCCAGAGATGTTTACTGACCAGGATATTCATAGAGTTGCCTGTAAGACATTCCTGTTTTGTCTTGGCTGTGTGTTTGTGGCCATTGTCTTGTTGGAAGGTGAACCATCGTCCCAGTCTGAGGTCTACAGCACTTGAATCAGGTTTTCAAAAAGAATATCTCTGTATTTTGCTCAATTCAGCATTGCCTCAACCTATCCCAGTCACTGAAAAGTACCCCCACATCACAAAGCTGTCACCATCATGATTCACTGCAGTGATAGTATCGGGTAGGGTTTTCTCCAGGCATGCCATTAGAATTGAGGCCATTAAGTTCAATCTTGGTTTCATTAGGCCCAATAATCTTGTTTTTTTTACAGTCTGTGAGTTCTTTAGGTGCTTTAGGTTTTTTTGCACACTCCAGATGACTTTCATGTGTCATGAAAGATTGGGTTCTTGGTCACTTCTCTTTCTGATGACTTAGTTTGGTGGGGTGGTCAGATCTAGGAAGATCCCTGGATATTCCAAACTACTTTTGTTTAAGAATTATGGAGGTCACTGTGCCCTTAAGAACTTTAAGTGCAGCAGAAATCTATTAGAACCCCTCTCCAGACCTGTGCTTCCACACAATCCTGTCTCTGAGCTCTACAGGCAGTTCTTTCCACCTCATGGCTTGGTTTTTTCTCTGATATGTATTGTCCGCTCTAAGGGGGAGATTTATTAAAACCTGTGCAGAGGAAAAAGTTGCCCAGTTGCCCATAGCAACCAATCAGATCGCTTCTTTCAGTTTGCAGAGGCCTTGTTAAAAGTGAAAGCAGCGATCTAATTGGTTGCTATGAGCAACTGGGCAATTTTTCCTCTGGACGGGTTGTGATAAATCTCCCCCTAAGACCTTATATAGATAGAACTGTGTCTTTCCAAATCCTGTCCAATCATCTGAATTTACCACAGGTGACTTCTGAAAGGGTGTAGAAAAATCTTAACGATAATTAAACGAAATGGAAGGCCCTCAATGCTAATTTTAAGTGTCATAGCAAAGGGTCCAAATATTTATGACAATGCAAAATTAAATTTTTTCCTTTTAATAAATTTGGGTATTGAGTGAAGTATGATGGGAAAACTTGATTGTAAAAAGTGTAACGATCAAAGACTTTCCAAATGCAATGTATGTCGGTCATAATTAGGGATGAGCGAATTGAATCTGACTAATCTGAATTTGTTACGAATTTCAGGAAAAAATTAATTTGCAACGAATGCGGATATTGCCGTGATTCTATATAGCGCAAATCACTTCATTAAACTCCATTTAGTGCGGTCCAGGCTCCAGGGCATCTAAAATGGCGGATCTATATGAGAGGACATGGGGCAAGGAACTCTGGGAAGAAGGCAAGGCGGGTAGGTGGGATGACCCTGAATCACATGAAGAATACAGCCTTTTAGCAGCGAGTCACCCCTTTGATGTCACAGCCCTATATAATCGGCAGCCATATTGCAGCCATTCACTTCAGCCTTTCATTGCAGAGAGAGAGATAGGGACAGACAGCACTGTGTGTTGCACAGAAAAGCTTTTTTCCAGCAGTGATTCACCTCATAGTCAAGTCAGTGTTCTGTTGCACAGAGAGCAGTGTGTTTTGCACAGAAAAGCTTTCTTACTGCAGCAATTCACCTCCCAGTCACTGTCTTCAGTGTTCTAGTACAGAGAGGGACAGAGAGCAGTGTGTTGCACAGAACAGCACCGATTCAGCTCAAGCACAAATCCTGCCTAGAAGAACTGATAGGGAAGGGAGTGAGATTGAGAGAGAAAGTGCAATTTTGGGTGTAGTACACAGCGAGCTGTGTGCTACAGCATTGGTGTGTACTGCTGGTGTTGTGCACAAATACGTTTTTAACCCCTTAAGGACTCTGAGTCCTTAAGGCCCATTTTTACGTTTTCGTTTTTTCCTCTTCGCCTTCTAAAAATCCTAACTCTTTTATATTTTCATCGCCAGACTAGTATGAGGGCTTTTTTTTTGCATGACCAATTGTCCTTTGTAATGACATCCCTCATTATATCATAAAATGTATGGCGCAACAAAAAAACACTATTTTTGTGGGGAAATTAAAAAGAGAAACGCAATTTTGCTAATTTTGGAAGGTTTCGTTTTCCCCTCAATTTACGGTAAAAATGACGTGTGTTCTTTATTCTGAGGGTCAATCCGATTAAAATGATACCCCTTATTACATACTTTTATATTATTGTTGTGCTTAAAAAAATCACAAACTTTTTAACCAGATTAGTACGTTTATAATCCCTTTATTTTGATGACCTATACATTTTTCATTTTTCCGTATAAGCGGCGGTATGAGGGCTTATTTTTTGTGCCATGATCTGTACTTTTTTTTGATACCACATTTGCATATAAAAAACTTTTAATACATTTTTTATAATTTTTTAAAAATAAAATGTATTTAAAAAGTAGCAATTTTTAAATTTTTTTTTTACGTTCACGCCGTCCACCGTACAGGATCATTAACATTTTATTTTAATAGTTCGGACATTTATGCACGTGGCGATGCCAAATATGTCTATTACATTTATTTTTTACGCTTTTTGGGGGTAAAATAGAAAAAAAACTGACGTTTTACTTTTTTATTGGGGGAGGGGATTTTTCACTTTTTTTTACTTTTAATTTTAAATTTTTTTACATTATTTTTTACACTTGAATAGTCCCCATAGAGGACTATTCATAGCAATACCATGATTGTTAATACTGATCTGTTCTATATATAGGATCAGTGTTATCGGTTATCTTCTGCTCTGGTCTGCTTGATCTCAGACCAGAGCAGAAGACGCCGGGAGCCAGACAGAGGCAGGTGAGGGGACCTCCGTGCGGCATTCTGAATGATCAGATCCCCGCAGCAGTGCTGCGGGCGATCAGATCATTCATTGAAATCGCGTACTGCCGCAGATGCCGGGATCTGTATTGATCCCGGTATCTGAGGGGTTAATGGCGGACGCCCGCGAGATCGCGGGCGTCGGCCATTGCCAGCGGGTCCCTGGCTGCGATCAGCAGTCGGGATCAGCCGCGCATGACACGGGCATCGCTCCGATGCCTGCGGTTATATACAGGACGTAAATGTACGTCCTGGTGCGTTAAGTACCACCGCACCAGTACATTTACATCCTGCATCCTTAAGGGGTTAAGCATACTGTAGCAAATTTTTCTCCCCTCATATGTGCATACCACATACGTACATCTAAGTGGTTCACTATTTTGTTCCTGTTAAAGTCTCAATGTCCTAGATACTGTGAAAGGCCAGGCAAAAGTAATCACTGTAGTGGAGCGTATTGTACTCCTCTCATATACACCTCTATGTCAGGCAGAAAAGTGCCAGGACATGCAAAGAGGAGTGGCAGAGGCCTAAATTCATCAGGCAGAGGTTGCAGTAGACTAGGGGCAAGTGGCAGCAGAAGTTGCAGTGAGAGGCCTGAGCTCCCGGTATCAGCTAGCGGTTGTGTCCCAACTAGCAACCCATCTGCCATCATCGATGGGATAACAGGGTCATCCACTTCATCACAAGTGACATCTGACACCCCCAGACAACAGTCGGTGGGTTCCTCAGACACAACCCTCGGTTGGCATGGCCTGTGAGCAGTCCCTGTCCTCCCATTGTCTCTGTCCTATGTTGTTCCCTCCCCCACAGAAATATCTTATGCTTTGGGTTCAGCTCAACTATTTAGTGAGGACAATCTAGAGAACAGTCAGCAGCTACTGCCCATCCAAGAATTAGAGGAGACATCCGCCGCTTCCTGCGCTAGGCGGGCAAGTAGTGATGAAGAGAGTGGCATGGGAGGTGGTGTTGCGAGAATTCAGGCTCCTGAAGCAGACACTGTTGAGGAAATTGAGGGGGATATCAGTGACGTGAAGAAACAACTCAATGATTATGATGTAGCCGATCGCACTTGGGAGCTAGGTAAAGAAGGGGCTTTATTATCATCAGGAAAAGAGAGTTGCAGGTTGCCTGTGAGGCAGTAGCTGAGCCAGCAAGGTGGTAGTATGGTTGACAGTCAGCATGTGGAAAGTCTGGAGCCAAATGTGCTCAGGGTAGACCAATTGTTTTGCGGCAGCCTACCTTTCCGGGAGGAAGTGAAACAGGAGATCCTGTAGACGGCGGCAGTAGCAGTCAATCACTGATGACTGTTGGTGGGAAAATCAGCTACTGGGCAGTGTGGCAGATTTTCATCAAGCATCCAGAGAAGGTTAACCTGGCCACATGCAAGATGTGTCCGCAGAAGGCGAAGCGTTGCCAGGATCCCAATGTTGGCACCATGGCCCTGCATCAACATATGCAGCATCACCATAAAGCGACCTGGGAGAATGGTGGCTCCGATTTATTGGTCCAGCCTGCTGCATCACCCAGTGGCAGGCCGCTCCCTGTTTCAGCCAGCCAAGGCTCCACCACCTCAGCCGAAGGGAACTGTGTGGCATACCCATCTTATGTCACTCGAGATGCTCCTGCTCCTCCTACTTTGAGTCAGTCATTTTGCCAGCAATCCATTGGCTAAGCCATGTCCAAGAAACAACAGTATGCGCCCACTCATCCAATGGCACAGAAGTTGAATGTGCACCTTTCAGAGAACTGATGGCTTGTGCCGAGCCGAGGTGGAGAGTGCTAAGCAGTAATTTCTTTGTGAAGAAGGCAGTACCAGCCCTGCATAATTTTGTGGAACAGAAGGTGGGCCAGTCCTTCAGCCTGTCGGTGTGTACCAAAGTGCACGGCAGTGCCGACGTGTGGAGCTGTAACTACGGGCAGTGACAATACATGTCCTTTACGACTCACTGAGTGAATGTGGTTTCTCCCCAGCCACAACAACAGCAACTTGGACAGGTCAAGCCGCTACCTCCTCCATGCTCTCATGCCATTGGTCCTGTGACAGCGTGCAATTCCGCCACCTCATCCTCCACTGCACGGGCAAGTCTCAGTGCCCCTCTAGCATACCATGTGTGCAGGGCACGGCGGTGTCATGCTGTTCTTCACATGATTGGCCTTGGCGAACAGAGTTACACACGGGAGGAACTGCTAAAAGTAATTCATGAAGAAATCGAATCATGGCTTACCCCACACAGACTGGAAATGGGAACCATGGTGACCAACAACGGGAAGAACATCTTGTCTGCACTGCGACAAGGAAGCCTGAGACATGAGCCCTAAGTGAGACACGTGTTCAATCTGGTTGTCAAGCGGTTCCTAAAGCGTTCCCCCTATCTGCAAGACATCCTAACAATGGGAAGGAAACTTTGCATGGACTTCAGCCACTCATACACTGCAAAGCACACCCTCCATGAGCTGCAGCATCAGAACGGCATCCCCAAATATAGTCTGATTTGCGATGTTTCCACGCCTTGGAATTCCACCCTGCATATGTTGGACCAACTACACAAACTGAGAAAAGCCATATAACCAATTTCTTGATGATCCGAGCGAATAGGAGGACTCCCCTGTGTAACTTCAATGTCAACAAGTGGCAGCTAATATGTTACACCTGCCGTTTGCTCAGGCCCTTTGAGGAAGCCACATTATTAGTCAGTTGCCAGGATTTTGGGGGGAACAACGTCATTCCACTTCTTCATCTACTGCAAAAACGTGTTGGAAACTATGGCTGGTCAGGGCACTGGAGACGTGGCACCTACATCTCCCGGCCACATGAGCCCTGTTGGGGCTGAACTGCAGGAAGAGGGTCACAGTGGAGCACAGTTTAGGTTTCACGAGATGGGCGTTTTTTCTAGTCATCTGGCAGCAGAGGAGTACCTGCTCCATCAGCAACAGCCTGAGTCTACAGTTGCTGATTAGTAGCTTTTTTCAACCGCATAGTGAAGCATCTCATCAGCAGCAGGTAGACCTGGAGCAGGACCTGAACCAGCAGGTGATGGCCTACCATTTCATGACCATGCCAACACACCTTGAAGATCCGCTGGACTTCTGAGCAGCCAAATTTGATTTGAGGACACAACTAGCAGAGTTTGCTCTGGAAAAGCTGTCTTGCCCGGCCAGTAGTGTGCCATCAAAGGGGAAAAACATGTTAAAGGTGTTGCTCCCCAGTTACAGACATTCCTCACCATCAGACCACAAGTAATTATTCAGGATGTGCTTCAGCTAAAACCTAACTTTCTTAGGATAAAATATACGTACTAAAAATGTTTTTTGAAATCAAATAAAAGGTGCCATCTACACCACCAAGTATTAATGTGATGCAAAGACCTCTGAAAGGTGGAAGTGAACAAAGTATGGTCCATTGTAACCAGTGGGGGTAAAATCTTCCCCTGTAAGGCCTTACTCTCACATTATTAACCCCATTCTTGGCAAGTGTTACTCTCCCTATTTGACCCCACAAACACTGCCACTTCCCTGGGTATTTAGGTGGAAATAGAGAGAGTTTTCTGTGTGGGGCTGCCCTTTTTAGGGTAAGTAACACTTGCCAAGAAGGGAATTAATAGGGCAAGAGTAGGGCCTTACAGGTGAAGTTTTTACCCCAACCTGCTACAATGGACAAAACGTTGTTCCCTTTCACCTTTTCGTGGAAGGTGTTACTTATCTTAACCCCTTAAAGGGGTACTCCGCCCCTGGCATCTTATCCCCTAGCCAAAGGATGTCAGATCGCCGCGGTCTCGCTGCTGGGGACCCCGGGGATCGCCGCTGCCGCACCCCGCCATCATTACTGCACAGAGCGAGTTCGCTCTGTGAGTTATGACGGGCGATACAGGGGCCGGAGCAGCGTGACATCATGGCTCCGCCCCTCATGACATCACGGCCCATCCCCTTAATGCAAGTCTATGGCAGGGGGCGTGACGACCGCCACGCCCTCTCCCATAGACTTGTATTGACGGGCGGGCCGTGATGTAACGATGCTCCGGCCCCTGTATTGCCCGTCATTACGTGCAGAGCGAACTCGCCCTGCGCAGTAATGATAGCGGGGTGCTGCAGCAGCGATCCCCAGGGTCCCCAGCAGCGGGACTCCGGCGATCTGACATTTTATCCCCTATGGATCCTTTGGATAGGGGATAAGATGTCTAGGGGCGGAGAACCCCTTTAAGGACTGAGCCCTTTTCACCTTAAGGACGCAGCCCTTTTTCGCAATTCTGACCATCGTCAATTTAAGCATTAATAACTCTAAGATGCTTTTATCGATTATTCTGATTCTGAGATTGTTTTTTCATGACATATTCTACTTTACTTTGGTGGTAAATTTTCGTTGTTACTTGCATCCTTTCTTGGTGAAAAATCCCCAAATTTCATGAAAATGTAGCATTTTTTGAACTGTGAAGCTCTCTGCTTGTAAGGGAAATTGATATTCCAAATAACTTTTATATTGATTCACAAATAAAATATGTCTACATTATGTTTGCATCATAAAACAGACATTTTTACTTTTAGAATAAATTTGAGGGCTTCAAAGTATAGCAGCAATTTTCAAAATTTTCTGAAAATTGCAAAATCTGAAGGGACAGATGTTACAGAACTACAACTCCCAGCATGTATATACACACACACACACATATATGTATTCAAAATGTTATTGTTCCCCCAAAAAATTAGATTTTGAACTTTTGTAGAAAATTTCAAAAAATGCTTATAGTAATATAAGCCTTCTAATGTCGTAAAAAAGTAAAGGAATGTTTAACCCCTTAACGACGCAGGACGTATATTTGCGTCCTGCGCCGGCTCCCGCGATATGAAGAGGGATCGCGCCGCGATCCCGCATCATATCGCGTCGGTCCCGGCACTAATCAACGGCCAGGACCCGCGGCTAATACCACACATCGCTGATCGCGGCAATGTGCGGTATTAACCCTTTAGAAGCGGTGGTCAATGCTGACCGCCGCTTCTAAAGTGAAACTGAAAGTATCCCGGCTGCTCAGTCGGGCTGTTCGGGACCGCCGCGGTGAAATCGCGGCGTCCCGAACAGCTGATCGGACACTGGGAGGGCTCTTACCTGCCTCCTCGGTGTCCGATCGACCAATGACTGCTCCGTGCCTGAGATCCAGGCAGGAGCAGTCAAGCGCCGATAATACTGATCACAGGCGTGTTAATACACGCCTGTGATCAGGATGAGAGATCAGTGTGTGCAGTGTTATAGGTCCCTATGGGATCTATAACACTGCAAAAAAAAGTTTAAAAAAAAGTGTTAATAAAGGTCATTTAACCCCTTCCCTAATAAAAGTTTGAATCACCCCCCTTTTCCCATAAAAAAATAAAACAGTGTAAAAAAATAAATAAATAAACATATGTGGTATCACCGCGTGCGTAAATGTCTGAACTATAAAAATATATCATTAATTAAGCCATACGGTCAATGACGTACGCGCAAAAAAATTCCAAAGTCCAAAAAAGCGTATTTTGGTCACTTTTTATAACATTAAAAAATGAATAAAAAGTGATCAAAAAGTCCGATCAAAACAAAAATCATACCGATAAAAACTTCAGATCACGGCACAAAAAATGAGTCCTCATACCGCCCCGTACATGGAAAAATAAAAAAGTTATAGGGGTCAGAAGATGACATTTTTAAACGTATAAATGTTCCTGCATGTAGTTATGATTTTTTCCAGAAGTGCGACAAAATCAAACCTATATAAGTAGGGTACCATTTTAACCGTATGGACCTACAGAATAATAATAAGGTGTAATTTTTACCGAAATATACACTGCGTAGAAACGGAAGCCCCAAAAAGTTACAAAATGGCGTTTTTTTTTCGATTTTGTCGCACAATGATTTTTTTTCCGTTTTGCCGTGCATTTTTGGGTAAAATGACTAATGTCACTGCAAAGTAGAATTGGCGACGCAAAAAATAAGCCATAATATGGATTTTTAGGTGGAAAATTGAAAGGGTTATGATTTTTAAAAGGTAAGGAGGAAAAAACGAAAGTGCAAAAACGGAAAAACCCTGAGTCCTTAAGGGGTTAACAAATTATGCCAGCATAAAGTAGACATGTTGTGGATGTGAGCTCATAACTAAATTTTTTTGGCATGACTATTTCTCTTACAAGTAGAGAGTTTCAAATATAGAGAAATGAAAGATTTTTCAATTTTTCACAATATTTTAGAGTTTTTCACAAAAATTGCTTCATGTATCAACAAAAATTTACCACTAATATAAAGTACAATATGTCTCGAAAAAACAATCTCTGAATCACTTTGCCTGGTAAAAGCAGTTCAAAGTTATTACCACTTAAAGAGACACATGTCATATTTGAAAAAAGGGACTGGGTCATGAAGGCCAAAACTAGCTGGGTCATGAAGGGGATAAGGACTCAGGGTTTTTCCATTTTTGTACTTTCGTTTTTTCCTCCTTACCTTTAAAAAATCTTTCATAATTTTCAATTTTGCACCTAAAAATCCATATGATGGTTTATTTTTTGTGCCACCAATTCTACTTTGTAATGACATCAGTCATTTTACCCAAAAATCTACAGCAAAACGAAAGAAAAATCATTGTGCAACAAAATTGAAGAAAAAACGTCATTTCGTAACTTTTGGGGGCTTTTGTTTCCACGCAGTAAATTTTTCAGTAAAAGTGACACCTTCTCTTTATTCTGTAGGTCAATACAATTAAAATGATACCCTATTTATATAGTTTGATATTGTCGTACTTCTGGAAAAAATCATAACTACATACACGAAAATTAATACGTTTAAAATTGTCATCCTCTGATCACTATAACTTTTTTAATTTTTTTCGCATACGGGGCAGTATGAGGGCTCATTTTCTGGAGTTTTTACCATTTTTGTATTGATTTGACTTTTTGATCGCTTTTTATTCATTTTTTTCATTATATATAAAGTGACCAAAAATACGATATTTTGGACGTACACCATTAACTGTGCGGTTTAATTAACAATATATTTTTATAACTCAGACATTTCTGCATGCGGAGATACCACATATCTTTATTTTTATTTACACAGTTTTTTTTTTTTTTTATGGGAAAAGGGGGTTGATTAAAACTTTTATTAGGGAAGGGGTTAAATGATCTTTATTAACTTTTTTTTTGCAATGTTATAACTATAAAACTGCACACACTGATCGTTTACATTGATCATTGTTATCCCATAGGATAACATTGATCAATGATTCTGCTGCTTGACTGCTCATGCCTGGATCTCAGGCACTGAGCAGTCATTCGGCAATCGGACACGCAGGAGAAAGGTAGGGGCCTTCCTTGTGTGCTACAGCTATTCGGGACACTGCGATTTCGCCACATCGGTCCAGAACAGCCGACTGAGCTAGCCGGGAGTAGTTTACTTTCACTTTAGACTCGGCAATCAACTTTGAACCCACGATCAGTGCAGCGTGCTATTAGCCACGGGTCCCGGCCGTTGTTAGAGGCTGGGCCCGACCCGCTATGATGCTGGGCCACGCCGTAACCCCACGTTATAGAAAGGGAGCGGACTCGGGGCAGACAGGTACGCCCTGAGTCCTTAAGTGGTTAAACAGGGATGCAGACCAGTAGAGGAATTCTGTGCTGAATTCAGAAAGTGGTGTGTGGCCTCCAAGTGGAACACACCAGCTTTGGTTTGTCAGTTCAGACTGGGATTATCTGACACCTTAAAGGACATGTTAGTGACTTATCCCTCACCTGACACCCTTGGCCAAGCAATGACGTTAGCCGTGCGTTTAGATAGATGTCTGTGAGAACGCAAACAGGAGTGTTCTTCTACCTCTCCTTTCCTGCTTAAATCCTCTCCTGTCTCTCTTCATCAACCTGTGCCTGAGAATGAACCTATGCAAATAGGGTCCATCCGTACCAGGGAGCAGCAACGTATTGTGTTTCTATTGTGAAGAATACACACACTTCATCAGTTCTTGTGTCAAGCGTCCGCGTCCAAGTGGTATTCGTGGAGGCCACTTGGACGCACAGGTATGTCTCGCATCACAAGCTTCTAAGCCTGGCAGAATTCCTTTGGGTGGCACTAAAGTTTCTACAGTCCATTCTGATTTGCCATCTAGGGCTGCTAATAAGCCATTTTTGCAGCAGTCTCTGGTTGAATCTGTGTGTTGTGATGGCATGGGCAATAAATGTATTGAGAGGGCTCATATGGATTTGGTGTCAGAAAAAGTAGTGAGGATTTGAAGGATAACTATAAAAATAGAAATTTGTGCAGCTCACAATTAAATACTGGCCGAGGCAAAGTAGGCAAATACACATATACCCAGGTGTGTAGTAACAATATTGAGAAAATAAGAAAAAAAGCTGCCTACACCTCAAGGACAGTAATTAAAATATATATTGATAGAATTAAGCTGAGACCGTGCTTCAAATATTGATAGTACAAATTTATTTAAAACATACCATAAACAATAAATATAGAAAAATTCCTCTCACAGGGTGCTAGTCCGGCAATTTTATCTGTCTGGTAGTCCGGTATAAAGCAACAAAGTCCAGAGAAATTAATGTCCACAGATGTATATGAGTCTAGGATGTTATCCCATGTAGATCAGTGAAGTATTGTGCAATAAAAATAAGTTTGAAGATATTCCCAAAGATGAGATTTCTTTATCTGCCTTGCTTTGTTCCGTTGCCCTGTGGGTGTTTGCAGGTGCTGGCACGGCTGGTTCAGACAGCACTGAACCTGATGTTTAAATAATTGCAGAGGTCCGGAGGTGTCAGCGCGGATGACGTTGGCTGGTCTCCCTCGTGTGGATGGCGTCTGATGTCAGCGGTCAGGAGAGAACACAGGCAGTGAATAATCCAGGTGGAAAACAGGGTCAGCAGAAAGGGATGGAGCAGCGGATGGATCCCGAAGATACTGGGTAAAAACCAGTGGCAACTGGCTTTTTTTAGCAGATGATTAAATATCAAAACGATACTGAAGTTGTCCAGTATTGCGGTCACACTGTATGTAGAACAAGGCTAAACGCGTTTCGAGGTGCTGTGTAGAAAGTAATTGACCCCTTCTTCAGTAGCTATGTCTCTGAAATAATTGCAGACACTTTTATAGCTGTACCAATCAATTTTGCAGGTGAAAGGAGTGGTTTAGTAAAAGATGGTAATGGATTGAGTAAATATGGCATTTAAAATAGCAGATACATGGGAGTTGTTCATTCTAAAATATATGTATTTGACTAATTGCATATGAGAAAATGAATAAATACTAAAAATAACAAAAATACTAATAAAATAAAATAAACATGAAGTAATAAATAAATTAAAATTAAATTAAAATAAAATAGAATAGTAAATACTGAAAAATAGTGATAATGATGATCTTATTCTGAGAATATTTGGTGAACATGAAGAAAAATGGGAAATAAGAGAAAAATGCAGTGTTGGTTGTCTCTATGTTGTGCAATGTGTAAAGTTATGTTACAATGTATCTATCAGTAACATTGTTGCCATACATGTCAGCGATACATCTATAGTCAATAAAAAAAAACACTTTTAATGGTAATCATATGCCTAATTGTATATGTAATACAACATTTGTAAGTGATATAATGATACACATATAATCATAAAAATACAATAAGTGAAATTTATATATAATTGAATGTTGTATGGTAATAATACAAAGGATGAATTAATTTTAATGGTGTATAAGTGTTGATATAAAAATCAAATGTAGTGATAAGTAATGAATAAAAGTAAAAATAATACAAAAATAAATGTAAATGAAAATAAAAATATGAATATATAAGCACATATAAAAAATAAATAAAAATAAAAATTATTGCACGGTAAACATCAGGTTCAGTGCCATCTAAACCAGCCATGCCGGTGCCTGCAAGCGCCCACAGGGCAGCAGAACAATGGGAGGCAGATAAAGAAATCTCATAATTTGGTAATATCTTTACTATTATTTTTAATTGTACAATACTTTACTGCTCTACATGGGAGAACATCCTGGACTCATATATATCTGTGCACATTAATTTCTCCGGACTTTGTTGCTTTATACCGGGCTACCAGACATTGATTTTATGTTCATTCCACCTTGATTTTATTGATTTTATGTTCATTCTACCTTGTCTCTTGATATATGTTTGTAATCCCCCCCCCCCCCCCACACACACACACACACAAGGGCCCTGTGGGGGCAATTTTCCTATATTTATTGTTTATGGTATGTTTTAAATACATTTGTACTAGCAATATTTGAAGCACAGTCTCAGCCTAATTTTATCAAAATATATTTTAATTACTGCCCTTGAGGTGTAGGCAGTTTTTTTCTTCTTTTCTCAGGAGGACACCAATGAGTGGTGTGATATAGAGGACAAGGATACAGATGAAGATATTGATGGTCCATCTGTATCCAAGTTTGTACCTCTGTACTCCCAGGTTGTGAAGAGTCCAGTGGCCCCACTTAAAAGGGGGAGGGGGAGTACTGTAAGGACCAGAAGGGTGAAACATCCCTGGGAGCGTTTGTTTTTCTGGTTGCTGTGGGTATGCCTAGCTCTGGGCTGGTCAGCTGACCTTGTTAGTTCACCTGTGTACTGCCTATTTAAACCTGCAATTTGGTTTCAGACCTTCCCTGCGGAGAAGTTTCTCTAGTAGCTGGCATTTGTATCTGTATTCCTGATCTGGTATTTTTGACTTCTTGGCTTATCATTCTGACCTTTCTCCTATTTTTGCGACTTGGCATATTTGACACATAATGTGGTTAAAGCAAAAGTGATCTGGTTTGCATATAGTAGTTGCATCAAATAATAATAGATATGTTTGGCACAATGCAAACCTTTTTCAACTACTTCTAATCATTTATGTATTTTCTGCATTTCAAAAAATCCTCCATAGGCTTTATTCTTAAGGAGATATCCAGCCAAAAAGTTGTCGAAATAAAAACTTGAATTATATATATTATATATATATATATATATATATATATATATATATATATGTAGTAAATTTGAGTAGCCATATTAGTCCAGTGATGCAGATGCATCACTGATTTGCATATATATATATATATATATATATATATATATATATATATATATATATATATATATTGTAAGGATTCCTCCCTAGGGAAAGATCTGGAATCATCCTTTGCACCACCAAAGGACACGTTTCCTCACAATAAACCGGCAAACAACAGTACTTTGTGCAAGTCTGTCTCCTCGCCAGCTTTATTAGACAGGTTGCAGGATAAATAAAGCATAAAACAGGAACAAAGAAAACCCAAGACCGTCTAGTCACTAACTAAGCAATTCAGCATGCCCTGACTAAAAACTGGTGGGCTTTTCCCAGCCAGTTAAACTTATGCCTCCTGCAACCTTTTATTCACTGTTCACACACAGTGTTTGCAACCTCTTGCTGTGTGTCTCATCCACACCACTCTTTGGGGCCACTCACAGCTCAGGCTGTGTGTTTCTCAGCAGGACCCCTGCCTCTCCACTACAGCCAGCTTGCTGTCTTCTAGGGAGAGTCACAACTATTGTGTCTGTGTTCTTTTTAAACACACTTCCCCATTCTGCTTCCTCATTAATTAGGCCACAGATGGTTTCTCCAGGGTGAGCTAGGGAAATACCCCCTTTCTTTGCCACAGTGTCACACAATATATATATATATATATATATATATATATATATATATATATATATATATATATATATGTAATCCAAAATCAATAAATCAATGCAGGAATTAGGAAAAAAGGTCGGTCCCCCATAGCCCCATAAAAATCCTTTGAAAATCCAGCTGCGAGCTGCAAAAGACTACACAAACCCTCAGCCTTGCACTTGTTTCCTGTGTGAGCTGCAGGAGGGGCTGCCTTGAGAGATCTGAACAGGTCACACAACTTGAGAAGCAGTGAATATAGATGAGGGAGCTGTGTGTGCCTCAGCCAATCAGGGACAAACACACACTGCACACTGAAGTGCAACACTCTGGCCTGAGGCAAAGGGAGTGTGATGTTACAAAGTACTGATTCGTGCCCAGCAAAGTCATTATGTGTGCTGAGCACTACCAGACTTCCTGCCTGGAGTTAAATCTAAGAGAAACAAGATATGTGTTCAGTGAACACTTGTACATTGTCAAGTTAAATAACTTTAACATGTGCAGCCTTATAAAGGTAATTTCATTTCAGTTTTCCTTTAATATTATACATTGGCTCTGACTCTTCTATAGAATAAAGTAGGATAAAACATGTACTCAGAATTCCTCTTATAGCTGATTTGAGCAACTAATGGCACTTTAACGTACCCAGAAAACATATGTCAGACCTCAGGTTTGATTTTAACAAGCGCAAGAAACAGAACGTTTTCTGAAAAATGATAAAAGACGACAATTTCTATTTCAGTAATTTAAACAGTTAATAAGGAAGCAGCCTGCCTGGAGGAAGGACGAGCACCATCTCCCATCTATTGTACTGGAAGAATGGGCTCGGGTGCTCTTAATTAATTTGTGAAGATTCTTTCAGCCTTATGCAATTCTGATACCTCAGTAGAGATCCCAGATCAACAAAGGACATTGAACACATAACAATCATGGTTCCCCGTACACATGGAGCCGATTTCACGTGTATTGTCATCTCCATCTTTGTAATACACTGAAATGCCTAAAAAAAAAAAAATAGCTTTCAGTTTTTTTTTCTTCTTTCATAGATTTCAAAGACGGTTTCTGTTTGACACCAAAGCCCACCCATAAAATATCTGGTTTTAAGGCAGAACAATGCAACTTGAGAACATAGAATAGGGTTTCCTTGATCTGCCTTATCTTGTACCCATAAAGCGAAAGGATGAAACTGTTCAGCCGATATGGATAACAATACTTAAGGCGGCATTGTCGTTTATAGCTTTAATGTATTGATCATGATTACAATTACTTTAGGAAGATGAAAATTAAGCTTTGATTGACTGTGGTGACCGAGGGGGCGAAATACAGCTATTGGGGTGCACAGAAACAAGCTTGTCCCAGCCCTTAGAGCAGTGTTTCCCAACCAGTCTGCCTTCAGCGTTTGCAAAACTACAACTCCCAGCATGCTGTGCATGCAGGGAGTTGTAGTTTTGCAACTGCTAAAGACACACTGGTTGGGAAACACCACCTTAGAGAAAGGGAGGGGGGTCTAAATCTTTATCTTTGATTTTTAAGATGCATAACCCAAGACACATAATAGAATAATAGCGATATCTGGTTCAGGAAAACACATGTCTAAATAATATCATTTATAAGAACATATGGATCAATGTATCCGGACTCAAAAAACTACTAACATAAATGAAGTTGAAGGCAACATCATGAATAAAAATATATTATTAAAGGAGATCCATCTGCTCTCTTATAGGGAACCTGTCATCAATGTCATACTGCCTGGGAGAGATCTAGCAGTCAAGGCCAGAGGGGCAGTAACACCCCAACAGGTGTGGCAGTGCCCCCTACCGGTTTGATTTTGAGCAAAGTTTTGGAGCAGAGTGTAAGTATGTCCCTGGTTTTTATTCTTTATCCCACTCCAGGATGCGGAAGCTAGACTTCAGCTGCAGGAGGGATCCCATGTCGCTACTGCATGAGTGGCAAAAGGGACCATGAATTGGGGATAGGTAAGTATCATTATTATCAGTGTCACTGGTGACAGACCTGAGTAGACTTAGGAGCAACCAGGTGGTTGCAGGCTTGAAGAATACACATGCATGGTCAACTGTTCAGGTCATGCCCTGGAGAATAAGCAAGGTACTGAGGGGTCAAGCAGAGATAAGGTCAGGAAAATAGGCTCAGGACAGACACAGGTACACAGGACAGGAACTGATCAGACACATTCCCTGAGGACAAACTACACTATTGCTATGGCACATGGGAATGAGTGGACCAACCTTAATAATGTGGCACCTGGCAGGGATTGGTTTAAAAAAGTTAAAGGGTATTCCAGGATTTTTTTTTTTATTTGACTATGCTACAGTTGCTGTAAAGTTAGTGTAGTTCATAATATAGTGTCTGTACCTGTGTGTGACGGTTTTCTCACAATTCTTCTGTGATTTTCACCCCAATATTTATTTTTAACAGCATACAAAATGACTGTTGTCTCAGATTTTTCCCAGCTTGCAATGTGGCCGAGACCTGACATCACTAGTGAGCTGATGACAGGGAGCCTGTCTGCATTAATGGGTGGAGCGATCGCTTGATGGGAGAGATCAATCTGTAACTAATGCAACAGCTGTAGGCACCCTGATTGAAAACCACAGGGTTTTTGATGGATGCAGCTCATTTATGTTTCAATGGGTGGGGTGGCTGATGTGTGGGAAAATGGAATTCTGGTATTTGTATTATAAAAAGAAAAGTCAAACAGGAAATACCAGTGCACAAACAGCTAGCCACATTGTTATGGTAATCTCACGACATAGCCATTTAGCCCCAAGACATGCGCAGATCCTTCCTATTCACGTCCATTACTGTCTGGCAGGTACTTACTAAAGTCACCTTATGGTGGATAATCTCCTTAAGAGAAGTGGTATCTGTAGAGGGAGAAAAAAATGGGGAGACCAGAGGGGGCGCCTCGTGTGATACCGTAGGAGTAGTGGGAGAGAGAGCGAGAAAGATGGGGCCTCTTTAGACCCCTAGGTAGTGGCTGCTCACCTTGCAGCAAGTAAATACTTGCATATCAACCCACAACGGGGTTTGAGGAAAGGATCCGGAACCGCTGCTGAGCCTTAGGTTGCAGGAGTGGTGAAACCGCCTCCTGAGTAGAACGATCAATGGCAAAGCGAAAAAGAACCTTTGGATGGCACTGCTGGTTCCAATGGTGTAGGTAACAAACTGTAACCAGAGATGCAGGTAGTACAAAACACTGGACAGTTTTGAGAGAGAGAGAGTTTAAGAGAAGTGCACATGGTCCCTTTAAGTTACAATCTGCTAGAGGGCAGACCTAAAACTGCAGCAATGGTGGAAGCAGCAGGAGAGCATCAAGAGGGGAAAGACCCGGGCCTTGAGCAGGGACGTAAAGCAGAGAATTCGGCCCTGCACCAGTTAGTCCTATGACACCCAGTATGCTGACGGACACCAACCAATGCCATTACAGCAGGGAGGAGCCAACAGGGACTGCCCCGAGGACTGGGAGTTTGGCCTCTGGCCAGTGTTACAACTATAATTTCTCTAAATCTCTGCAACATTTTAGAGTGAATCATACATCATTGTGACAAAGGAGTCTGTCCCTGCTTGGTGCTGCTCAGGCAGCATCATTCTGCCAATCGCTAAACTGTAGCTTTGATCTGGCTACAATTTGATATATTTTCCAATAAAATTAATGTCTAAAGTTTTGTTACACCCATCAGTAAAATGTGTTTTCCAGGACCATAACATTGATGGCCTACCCCTATTATAGGCCATCAATGTTATAGCCCTGGTGACCCCCTTTAAATTCTAGGAAATGTCTGTAATCTTCAGAGTGATTTTCAGATGTTTGAAGACCGCCTCAACCAAACTGCTAATTTTTCTCCATTTACAAACAGCTCAGGAGTTCCATATAGCGGAACCATTTAACATTCTCTTTTTTACAGCACGCCATTGTTCCACTTTGCAGAAACACGGTAAGTCTATATATCAGCAAAGGAAAAAAAATGCTAATACAATGATCAAATCATATTGCCTTAATAGGTAAGTAATTCATCTACACTGCAATTTCATTCATGTGGCGAGTGAATAAATGTTATTTTAATGAAGTTCTTGCAATTTGCATGATACATAATGAATCCCTAGGAAACGGGTATTTGAACCTCTATGATATTACCTGTTTTTTTTTTTCTTTTTTATTCTTAGGCAGTAATGAAAAACATTCATTTGGCTTAGAAATAGCCCATTAACCCCACTGTGTGAATACATTATCTACTCCGATTATTCTGAGTTTCACCAAGAAGTGACAGTCGTTTTAATAGCTATTCTCCAATGCTGGCTTGTGCATAATCTTTTCCTGGACCTCGAGGTCTGAATGAGATCAAGATATTAAAGGCAAAAGGATATTTCAATAATTAATGAATTGAGTTTTTTTTGTTCATGCGGAAAAGTGTTTTCCAGAAATGGTATGAGTGCCCAGCATGAGAAGGATTGTTAAAGGCAATGTAATTTAGCTAAAAAGTTAAGAATCAGATTTTTTTTTTTAATTTTATAATTTATATTGATTGAGTAGTGTTAAAAACTTTTAAGCCAATGTCATAAGGCTCTTAAAGATAAGGTAAGGTTCACATAAATAAGCAGTATAAAAACAAGCAATCTCCAGGTAGCAGAGCGGGATCAATGGAAGCGCTGAGACCAGATAAGAAGTTAAAAGGATTTATTTCCCATAATGCAACGCGTTTCACGGTCACCCGTTTCCTCAGGCATGCCTGAGGAAGCGGGTGACCGTGAAACGCGTTGCATTATGGGAAATAAATCCTTTTAACTTCTTATCTGGTCTCAGCGCTTCCATTGATCCCGCTCTGCTACCTGGAGATTGCTTGTTTTTATCGTGATTCTATTTCAGCGGGACGAAGCTGCAGAGACCCTTTGATGATACGCCCTGTTCCATTGTTGTACTTGGTTGGAGTACAACTTCATGTGGTAAGCGCAATTCACACTTAGCGTTACCAACTCACCTTTGGTGTTACACTACGGAGCGCATCCGTTTGTGCTTTTTTTATTTCAATAAATAAGCAGCGTCAGTTCATATATGTCAGAGTTGGACATAAATAATGAGAATTTTGTGCACTGGTCTAGTGTCCGTAGCATGCAGCATTTTGTCTGACACAGGGAGAGGTTTCATAGAAAAGCATTAGATTAGTTACCAAACCAGTTGCTTTCTGAAATGGTTGTTGCATGGCAGTAATTTTGTTACAAAAGTGTTAAAATTTGTATGGGCAATGTAAGGCAGAACATATAATGTATTACTTGTATTACTTGCATACACTATGAAGTAACTTATGTGCAATGTGCTGTATTCTCTCTCTGCTGCCACCTAATGGATTAATTGTATGAATATGAGAGGTGGGTCTTAGGCTAAGTTTCTACTTTGTTTTTTGTCCTGTGTTTTTTTGGTTGAAAAAAATGCCTGCAAAAACTTCAGTGCAATTTCCTGCGTCTGGCGTTTTTTCTGGTGTTTTTTCTGCCATGTTTTCATTTGTGTGAAAATTGTACCTTGGCAGTTTTTTTTTTTAGTACCCAAAATTTGTTGGGTACCAAAAAAAAAAAAAAAAAAAAAAAAGGATGCAGTTTTGATGGAAAAAATATATATTTAAAGAAATTTATATTTTTAATAACTAAATTTTAATTAATGTTTAATAAAGTGTGGGTGTTTCACTTTTTTTTCTTAATTTTTTAGGTACTACTACTACTCCCAGCATGGAACAGACTTTTCCATGATGGGACTAGTAGTACCTGTACTAATAGACATATCGCCCTGGGTGTCAGTCGTGACACCCGATGCGATCATCCATAATATAGCAGAGATGCAGAGCGGCTCTATACAGCGCTCCACATCTCTGCTCTGCACTCCGGCCAGTGAAGTAAATAGAAAATAGATCATATTTTCCGCCCAGAGTGGGGATTGGCCGGATGGTTGCAGCCAATCACTGCTCTGCAGGAAATATGAATGAGCGTTGTTCTATTCACATCACTGGCAAGAGTACAGAGCAGAGATGCAGAGCGCAGGAGAAAGCCGCTCGGCATCTCTACAATATAAAGGACGATCGCATCGGGTGTCAGTAGTGATACCCGCTGTGATCTGTTCTTACCGTAAGGTACTACTGCTCCCAACATGGAGCACACTCTGCTCCATGCTGGGAGCTGTAGTATCTGCATTAATAGACAAATTGCAGCGAGTGTAACTTCTGACACCCACTGCGATCTGTCTATTAATACAGGTACTACAGCTCCCAGCATTGAGCAGAGCATGCGCCATGTTGGGAGTAGTAGTACTTGCAGTTAAGGAAAGTTCACAGGGGATGTCACTCCTGACACCCGCTGTGATCCTCCTGTATAATGTATAGATGTGGGTGGTTGCTCTTCTATGGTCCCCTGCACTGACGCTCCCCTGCACTGAACAGTGTGTTCCATGCTGGGAGTAGTAGTACTACCTAAAAAAAAATAAAAATAAAGAAAAAAAAGTGAAAAACACACACACTACATTTTTATTATTGTCGACTACATTTTTAGGTCCCTGCCCACACATATAAATTGATCCCGGTTTTAAAAATGTATAAAAATGTTGTTATAAAAAAGATACATTTCATTAGATACAATTTTTTCCTTTACTACCGTATCTTTTTTTTTTTAAATGGTACCCTACGAAATTTTATTAAAAAAGGTATCTCCATCACTTTTTTGGATTGCTAAAGTCCAAAAAAGAAGAAAAACTGCCTGCAAAAACAGCAAAGTTAAAACCAACATATCATTTTTCTTGGCGTTTATTCACTCTCATAGACTTCTATGGGAGAAAAACACCATGATTGTGACTAAAAAAATCACCAGTGGCTCAACATGCTGCGATTTTTGGAAAACCGCCAAGGATTTGAAAAACGCCAAAAAAGAGTGAAAAAACGCCAAAAGGATAAAAAAAAAAAATAAATAAAAAAACGCCAAAGTAAAAAACGCTAAGTGGAATAAGAATTTAGCGATTTCTCATTGATTTACAGCTAACATCTGGCCACAGGAGTTTTTGTCTGAAAAAACGCCATGCGGCAGAATTTACATTTTTTCTTGGCGTTTCCCCCCCAAAAAAACAAGTAGAAACTTAGCCTTAAACTTCCAACCACACCAGACTCTTCCAGAAGCTTCTAGAAATCAGTGAGAGGAGCCCCCAAGTCCAGCTCTCTCTATCTAGAGGGAAGGAACAAACCAGTTTAGTCTGGCCAGATAAGAAAGGAGTAAAAGTTGCCTGGCTCTAACAGAGCAGAAGAAAAGTTTAGTTAGTGCCATCTCTTCACCGAGAGCTAGAACCAAAAATAATCTGCTACTACTTTAAAGGGAAAAATTTTACCAGTGTCACCCACACTAACCTGTCGGTACCAACTGGTAGCACAGGTGACACTGATGGCAATGGTTTTTACCTTGTCCCGTTCCATGCAGGAGATCTCTGGTAATGTTGTCCGTTAGCTTCAGCTATGGACACCCGGCTTGGGGCATGGGCGGAGCTTAGTGATGTCACCGCTGCTGCTCTCTGCTTGGTCCCGTTGCTAGAGAACAGCAGAAGTGATATCACTAAGCTCCGCCCATGCCCCAAGCCGGGCACAGAGCTGAAGCTAACGGACAAGATTACTGAAGATCCCCTGCACGGAACGGGACGATCACGCTGATGTCTGCCATTAACCCCTCAGATGCCGTGATCAATACAGATCACGGCATCTTCGGCAGTGCTACATTTATCATGGCTTATCTGATTGCCCCCGTCACAGCCGCGGGGATCAGATCAGCCAAGATTTCGGATGGAGGTCCCCTCACCTGCCTCCATCCATCTCCCCGGGTCTTCTGCACTGATCAGAGCAGATCAGCAGATAAGAGCAGAAGATCGCCAATAATACTGATCAGTGCTATGCCCTATACATAGCAATGAACAGTATTAGCAATCTAATGGTTGCTATAAGTAGTCCCCTATGGGGACTAAAAAAGTGTAAAATAAATGTAAAAAAAAAAAATTTAAGTGAAAAAAAAAATTTGAAAAATCCCCTCCCCCAATAAAGTTTTAAATCACCCCTTTTCCCCATATTAATCCAAAAAAGCGTAAAAAATTATAAATAATAAAATATTTAGAATCGCCATGTGCATAAATGTCCCAACTATAAATATATATGTTAATGATCCTGTACAGCGAACGGCATTCACGTAAAATCAAACTGCAAAAAAAATGGAATAAAAAAGGATCAAAAAGTCATATATAAGCATGGTACCAAAACAAACTACAGATCATGGCGCAAAAAATGAGCCCTCATACATCCCTGAATATGGAAAAATAAGAAAGTTAGAGGTGGTCAAAATAGGTCAATTTTAAACATACTCATTTTGTAAAAAAGTTTGAGGTTTTTTAACAGCAGTGCAATAATAGTAAAGTATGTAACCATGGGTATCATTTTATTTGTATTGACCCAGGGAATAAAGAAAACATGTAATTTTTACCACAAAGTGTACAGCGCAAAAACAAATCCCCCCCCCCCCCCCAAATTAGCTAAATTTGATTTCCGTTTAAATTTCCTTACACAAAAAATATTTTGGGGGGTTTGCCATACATTTTAGGGTAAAATGGGTGATGTCATTACAAAGCACATCTGGTCACGCAAAAAACAGGCCCTCATATGGGTCTGGGAAATATAAAAGAGTTATGAATTTTAGAAGGCAAGGAGGGAAAAACTAAAATGATAAAATAAAATTGGCTGTGTCCTTAAGGTCAAAATGGGCTGAGTCCTTAAGGGGTTAAGAAGAGGGAGAGTTAGCTAACTTCACAAGTATCCTGCCTGGGATGTGCATGGTGGAATATTCATAGCAGTTTGCAAGATAATGCATTGCCCAGAAATTGCTTGACATTCACACCAAGGGGATATTTCAACTCTTCATATCAACCCCTTAAAGGAAGGGAATCATCTAATGCCAAAATAGAATAAGATAAACAAGGGCCCTCTTGCAATTACTGGTCTTCAAGTGGGCCTACAGCTGAATCCAGTGCAATACTTCCATTCAATGAGTCCTCCCTACACCCTGCGATAGAGAACTGTAATGCAAAACCACAAGTAACTCAGCTTCTTTTAATCTGCTATTTTTGGGAGCCAGCCTGTGAAGGTCCCTCCTTAAAGGGGTACTCCGCTGCCCTGTGTTGGAAGCTCCGCTCGCCAGCGTCCGAAAGTTTATTATTCCGAACGCTGTGTGCGGGCTTCGGTGTTCAGGGCCGCCCCTCGTGACGTCACGCCCGCCCCCTTCGTGACATCACTCCCGCCTCCTCAATGAAAGTCTAGGGGAAGGGGGCGTGACGACCATCGCGCCCCCTTATCATAGACTTTCACTGAGGGGGCGGGTGTGACATAACGAAGGGGGCGGGCGTGATGTCACGAGGGGCGGCCCTGAACTCGGAAGCCCACACACAGCGTTCAGAACAATAAACTTCCGGACGCTGGCGAGCGGAGCTTCCGACACAGGGCAGCGGAGTACCCCTTTAAAGGGGTATTCCGGTCAAAACCTTTTTATCCCCTATCCAAAGGATAGGGGATAAGATGTCTGATCGCGGGGGGCCCGCTGTTGAGACCCCCGCGATCTCCCTGCAGCACCCGCATTCTGTGCTGGTGCTGAATCTTCAGTTTCGGAAACCTCCGGGTTTCCGTGACTGGGGACGTGACATCACGCCACGCCCCCTCCATTCATGTCTATGGGAGGGGACGTGACGCCCCCTCCCATAGACATGAATGGAGGGGGCGTGGTGGGATGTCACGTCCCAAGTCCCGGAAACCCGGAGGTTTCCGAAACTGGAGATTTATCACCCGCATAGAATGCGGGTGCTGCAGGGAGATCGCAGGGGGTCTCAGCAGCGGGCCCCCCGCGATCAGACATCTTATCCCCTATCCTTTGGACAGGGGATAAAATGGTTTTGCCCGGAATACCCCTTCAAGTATAGTCATACTTGGACTGTCTCTTTTCAGAATTAAATATGTATATTCTAGATAAGTGAATTTATCTCTTATCCACTTCTAGAGATATAAACCTGTTTTCAGCTTGCAAGGGGACAAAACCGCCTTTCAGGCATAAAAGAAGACTCTGTACTGTGAAATGTAACCTGTTTTCTGCTGGTACGAAAATATACTTTAGTAAAGAAAATGTTTTGTAAGGAGTTCTTAAGCATAACTGTTTGCCATAATTTGCAAATACACAAGGGTAACAGAACCGTACTGACAGATATATGCAAAGGCAGATTTACACCTAATACAAATAAAAGATTAAAAAAAACGGATAATTCTATCCCAAAATAAGGTCTAAATCTGCTCCAAATACATTGTTCGAAAGAAGAGTAGTTGGGGTTTGAAGTGATATTTTAGGTTTTAGCCAGATGGAATTTTAGAAAACATTACCAACCTTGAGAATACACTAATGCCTTAAATTAAAAAGTGAATTATTAAAGGGGTACTCCAGTGGAAACCATTTTTTTCTAAATCAACTGGTGCCAGAACCGATTTGTAAATTACTTCCATTAAAAAAATCTTAATCCTTCTGTACTTATCAGCTGCTGTATGATCCAGAGGAATTTGAGTAGTTTTTTCTGTCTGACCACAGTGCTCTCTGCTGACACCTCTGTCTGTGTCAGCAGAGAGCACTGTCAGGTTTGCTATGGGGATTTGCTCCTACTCTGGACAGTTCCTGACATGGACAAAGGTGTCAACAGAGAACACTGTGGTTAGACAGAAAATAAATTCAAAAAGAAAAGAGCTTCCTGTGGAGCATACAGCAGCTGATACGTACTGGAAGGATTAAGTTTATGGCAACAGTTGATTTAAAAAAAAAATGTTTTCTACCGGAGTACCCCTTTAAATGTATGTAGGATATGTCAAAACTAGAAATTAAATAATTCACATAGAAACATAGTCTTCCCAATAATTTGAATCCTATCAATAGTCCCTGGCCCTATCTTATATGAAGGATAGTCTTATGCTTATCCCTATCTTATATGAAGGATAGTCTTATGCTTATCCCATGCATGTTTAAACTCCTTCACTGTATTTGCAGCAACCACTTCTGCAGGAAGGCTATTCCATGCATCCACTACTCTCTCAGTAAAGTAATACTTCCTGATATTACTGCAGAAACCTTTGCCCCTCTAATTTAAAATGATGTCCTCTTGTGGTAGTTTTTCTTCTTTTTAACCCCTTAAAGGGGTACTCCGGTGAAAACCTTTTTTCTTTTAAATCAACTGGTGGCAGAAAGTTAAACATATTTGTAAATTACTTCTATTAAAAAATATTAATCCTTCCTGTACTTATTAGCTGCTGAATACTACAGAGGAAAAAAAATACTATTTGTGTGAGGAAATTAAAAAGAAAACCGCAAATTTGCAAATTTTGGAAGGTTTTGTATTCACGTCGTACGATTTATGGTAAAAATGACATTTGTTTTTTATTCTCTGGGTCAATATGATTAAAATGATACCCATGATTACGTACTTTTCTATTACTGTTGCGCTTAAAAAAAATCACAAACTATTTAACCAAATTAGTACGTTTAAAATCCCCCTATTTTGAAGACCTATAACTTTTTAACTTTTCCGTATGAGCGGTGGTATGAGGGCTTATTTTTTGCGCCGTGATCTGTCCTTTTTTTAATACCATATTTGCTTATACAAAATTTTATTACATTTTTTATTAAAAAAATTTTTGTATAAAATGTTATAAAAAAGCAGCTATTTTCGACTTTTTTTTTTTACATTCACGTCGTTCACCGTACGGGATCATTTACATTTTATTTTAATAGTTCAGATATTTACGCACGTGGCGATACCAAATATGTATATAAAAAATTTTTTTTTACACTTTTTGGGGGTAAAATAGGGAAAATGGGACAATTTACGTTTTTATTGGGGGAGGGGGTTGTTCACATTTTTTTAACTTTATTTTTTTACTTTTATTTTTACACTCTTATAGTCCCCATAGGGGACTATTTATAGCAACCATTCGATTGCTAATGCTGTTCAGTGCTATGTATAGGACATAGCACTGATCAGCATTATCGGTCATCTTCTGCTCTGGTCTGCAGGAATGCAGATCAGAGCAGAAGACTCCCGGAAGGCAGCGGAGCCAGGTGAGGGGACCTCCGTCTGCCGTGCAGGATGATCGGATCGCCACGGCATCGCTGCGGGCGATCCGATCATCCTGTTAAGTGACCGCGATGCTGCATATGCCGTGATCTGTATTGATCACGGCATCTGAGGGTTAATGGCGGACATCCGCGGGATCGCGGGTGTCCGCCATTACCGGCGGGTCCCTGGCTGCGATCCACAGCCAGGACCTGCCGCGCATGATGCCGGCATCGCTCCGATGCCCGCGGTTATGCTCAGGACGTAAATGTACGTCCTGGTGCGTTAAGTACCACATCACCAGGACGTACATTTACGTCCTGCGTCGTTAAGGGGTTAATATGCTCTTCTCCTTTACCGTGTTGATGCCCTTTATGTATTTAAAAGTCTCTATCATATCCCCTCTGTCTCTTCATTCTTATATACATGTTAAGGTCCTTTAACCTTTCCTGGTAAGTTTTATGCAGCAATCCATGTACTAGTTTAGTATCTTCTCTGAACTCTCTCTAGAGTATCTATATCCTTTTGGAGAAACGGCCTCCAGTACTGCGCACAATACCCCAAGAAAGGTCTCACCAGTGTTCTGTACAGCGGCATGAGCACTTCTCTCTTTCTACTGCTTATACCTCTCCCTATACAGCCAAGCATTCTGCTAGCGTTTCCTGCTGCTCTATTACATTGTCTTCCTATCTATAAGTCTTCTGAAATAATTACTCCTAAATCCCTCTCCTCAGGACTGTGTCAAATATTCTATATTAAATTTCAGTTGCCAGAGTTCTGACCATTCTTCTAGTTTTCCTAAATCCTTTTCCATTTGGTGTATCCCTCCAGGAACATCAACCCTGTTACACATCTTTGTGTCATCAGCAAAAAGACACACCTTACCATCGAGACCTTTTGCGATATCACTAATGAAGATATTATGCAAAATTGGTCCCAGTACAGATCCCTGATGTCCTCACTGGTAACAAGACCTTGCTCTGAATATACTTCATTAACTACAACCCTCTGTTGTCTGTGACTCAGCTACTGCCTAATCCACTCAACAATATGGGAGTTTAAGCTCAAAGACTGTAGTTTATTGACAAGTCTTCTATGTGGGACAGTGTCAAAATCCTCACTAAAATCTAGATATGTGATGTATACTGCCCCTCCGCCATCTATTATTTTAGTCACCCAATCAAAAAATATATAAGATTTGTTTGACATGATCTCCCTGAAGTAAACCTATGTTGTTTTTCATCTTGCAATCCATGGAATTTTAGATGCTCTACAATCCTATCCTTTAGGAGGGTTTCCATTAATTTCCCCACTATTGATGTCAGACTTACTGGCCTATAGTTGCTTGATTTCTCCCTACTACCTTTCTTGTGAATGGGCACGACATTTGCTAATTTCCAATCTTTCGGGACGACTCCTGTTACCAGTGATTGGTTAAATCTGTTAACAGTTTTGCTAGCTCACCACTAAGCTCTTTTAATGATTTTGGGTATATCCCATCAGGCCCCTGTGATTTGTCTTCACTCTAGACAGCAAACATAGAACCTCTTCCTCTGTAAAGACACAGGCATCAAATGGTTCATTAGTCTTCCTCCCTAAGTCCTCCCTAGTCCCTTTCCTTCTTTTTCTTCTGTAAAAACTGAACAGAAGTATTAATTGAGGCAGTTGGCTAGACCTTTATTCTCTTCTACATACCTTCCTTCCTTTGTTTTTAATTTAGTTATTCCTTGTTTTAATTTCCTTTTTTCATTTATATATCTGAAGAATGTCTTATCCCCTTTTTCCGAGACTAAGCTAGTTTTTCTTCTGCCTGCACTTTAGAAGTTCTTATAACTTGCTTGGCCTCTTTTTGCCTAATCTTGTAGATTTCCCTACCTTCATTGCTCTTTGTTTTTTTATAATTACTAAATGCTAGCTTTTAGTTTTTTAGGATTTTGGCCACTTCTGAGTACCAGAGTGGTCTTTTCCTTTTTCTGCTTTTACTGACAAGTATAATGCAATTTTCTATTGCCTTCAATAATGTTTCTTTTAAGTAGTCCCATTTCTCCTCGACTCCATGTAATCCGTTCCAGTCTGATAGGGACTCATTTGTGACTAATCTCATTTTTGAAAGTCTGTTTTTCTAAAATCTAAAACTTTTGTTTTTGTGTGGTATGACATGTATGACAGAAACTCTTGTGACATGTCATTGTCTTATTTTTTAATATTTACTCAGTTGCTGTCAACAGTTAAAATGTTTGCCTCAGGTCCATGCCAGGTTTTTGTTGTTTCCATTTAAGGTGATTCTTCGGTCTATATAATGGATTTAATTGCTGTTTTTCAGTGCAGCTTGTCTTATTGTCCAATGTCTAATGTAAGTATTGAACATTTATATGATGTTATACAGAGTTCTGTTTAGCTGGTTTTCGGGTCTGCTTCAGTCTGCGTTTGCTGTTTGCATATTGTCTTGGCCATCCTGCAAGACTACTATTTCCATTCACCAGTGACATCTAATGGTGAGCCCCAATTACTTTTGAAATTTCATATGGGCATGCATTCATGAGTCATTGCTAGGACCTAGGATTGGTTCTGCAGTGAAGCCTCATCAGCATCAAAACAATGATCTCTCATATAGGCTCCCATTCATTAACTGTGATAACCAGAAAATAAACATTCGTGTTTTATTAGTCAGCCATAATATAGTCAACCATAATCCAGTTTATGTTACATCCACCAACTTTTACAAGGGTAGACACAGACAAACAAGCTGTCCCTCCCTCAGGTTAAGACATTTGTTTCTAGTATAAATCATCTGTAGGTTATTGGTGTAGGCTTTCCCAACTCATCATAAAGACGCACAACAAAAATAGTTTTTTTTCTGATTAGTTTATTTGCTTTTTTTTGCTTTAGGCTTGCAGCATAGGCTATTATTAGAGAGTAACGTGGAGGTTCTTGTGTATGCCTTGTGCTTAAATCTTTAAACTTGAGCTGTGCTCCATGTTGGATATAAATAGATCACTGAATCCCTTGCTTATGCTGCATCTATATCCCATGAATCATCTAGACCCTCCTAGAGATTGGGTGGGAGTTTGATCACTGCACCTGGTAATCTCATTACACTGCTGTGACTAGAATTTTTTCAGGTAGACTTATTAGACATATAAGTGAGTTGAGGTCAATATACATTATGTGCAGTATGGATGCTTTTTTTTTTTCTTCAAAGTGCACTTTCTAGAAAAAAAATGTTTGCTAATTGAAAAGTGTTTTCCTCAATTATCACAAATAAGTGTTTAGCAAATACATTTTAGGCTGTGTTCGCATGTTGAAGTTTTATTGCATTTTTCACACATTTTTACTGTGATTTTGGAAAATATCAGCAACAGCCTAATTTGCACAATGTTACACCATGTTTGCAATTTCATGGAAACTCATAGCAAAAAAAAAAAACATAAACAAATTAAGTAAAAACATGCAAGGTGTTAACACAGACTTAGTTGACTTGTTTATCTACTATATATCCTGATCCAATAGAGATAGCAGAAGGAAAGAGAAGAGGACGGATCTTAGAGCCAACAGGAAGGGATCTAGTAGATGATGATGTCATTCTGTGGTTCACAGGAAGTCAGCTGACACAGGACTGACATCCTGCTCTGACAAATTAAAGGGGTACTCCAGTTTTGTGAAACTCACCCCCTATCCACAGGATAAGAGATAGGTGTTTCAATTTGGGGTGTACAACCAATGCGATGCCCCACAATCTCCTGAGAGGGGCCCTGTCTCTCACCACTCACGAGTGCTCCGGCCCACATCTTCAGAGTCATGTTCATGCTGAACACATGAACAAAGGGGCGCAATCTGAAATTATTTGGAGAGGGGGGGGGATTAGAGGAAATATCTAAATATAGTATTTGGTATACTGTTAAAAAATAAACAGCGGGGCAAAGATAACATAAGAATTGCGACACCACCAAACACATACTTTATATTATGAACTATAGTAGCAATGTTGTATAGGTGTTAAAGGGTACTCCACATTTTGTTCCGAACGCTGAGTACGGGTGCCGGGGCTCATGACATCACAGCCACCCCCCCTAGTGTTGCAACGCCATACCCCCTTGTGATGTCACACCACACCCTCTCAATGCAAGTCTATGGGTGGGGTGTGATGGTCACCACGCCCCTTCCCATAGACTTGCATTGCGGGGGCGTGGCATGACATCACGAGTGGGCAGGGTCATGATGTCACGAGCCCCGGCTCCCACACTCAGAACAATATATTCCGAATGCTGAGGCAGTGGAGTACCCCTGTAACCCCTTAAGGACCCAGCCATTTTACACCTTAGGACCCGGCCATTTTTTGAACATCTGACCACTGTCACTTTAAACATTAATAACTCTGGGATGCTTTTAGTTATCATTCTGATTCTGAGATAGTTTTTTCGTGACATATTCTACTTTATTTTGGTGGTAAATTTTCGGCGTTACTTGCATCCTTTTTGTGTGAAAAATCCCAAAATTTCATGAAAACTTTGAAGCTCTCTACTTGTAAGGAAAATGGATATTCCCAATATATTTTATTTTTATTCACAAATACAATATGTCCACTTTATGTTGGCATCATAAAATGGACATATTTTTGCTTTTTGAAAAAATTAGAGGGCTTCAAAGTAGAGCAGCAATTTTCAAAAATGTCATGAAAATTGCTAAATCTGAAGGGACAGATGTTATAGAACTACAACTCCCAGCATGCCTGGGCAGTCTAGGCATGCTGAGAGTAGTAGTTTGGCAACATCTGGAGGGCTACCGTTTGGGCACCACTGTAACAGCCTTTGGCTGTCTGGGCATGCTGGGAGTTGCAGTTTGGCCTTCCTAGTGGTTGCCACAGTAAAGATCACTTTACTTTCACTTTCAATTACCCCCCCACCGTCGCTTCCCTACCCGAGCAAGGATCCAGCAGTCTCCAGCGACGATCAGCTGTTCCCAGGCATCTTCAGGTAAGGTACCCAGCCTCCATCTTCTTCCCACGATCCCCTCGACATCCAGGGGTGGCCATAACGGGGGTTGCCATGGCAACCCACTGTCCTGCTCTGCCATTGGTCAGAATCAATTCTGACTAATGGCAGGGGATAGGAGGAGATTGCAGCATTGCGACTTCACTCCTATCCTGCAAGATGATCAGGGCTGTCACTGACAGCTCCAATCATCACAATTTTCCGGGTGATCAGGTCACCAGAGACCAGATCAGCCCGGATTAGGAGAAAATCGCAAGTCTGAATTGACATGCGATTTTCTGCGATCGCCGACATGGGGGGGTCCCGGCATTTGCACGGCAAGCCTGTTACGCCGAGCGCTCCGGTTCCCTGCTCCTTCCCGGAGCGCTCGCGGCATTCTCCTCTCTGCAGCGCTCCGGTCAGACCCGCTGACCGGGAGCGCTGCACTGTCACTGCCGGCGGGGATGCGATCCACGTAGCGGGACGCGCCCGCCTGCGGGTCGCATCCCAATCTACTCACCTGTCCCGTTCCCCGGCTGTCACATCCCGGCGCGCCACTTCCTCTTCCTGTCCTTGCCGGATCTTGTTGCCTCAGTGCCTAGTGAAAGCGTTTTTGTGTATGCCCTTACCAGTGTTACCAGACCTTCTGCGTTGCCCTTGACTACGAACCTTGCCGCCTGCCCTGACCTTGCCTCTGTCTAGTCCTTCTGTCCCACGCCACTCTCAGCAGTCAGTGAGGTTGAGCCGTTACTGGTGGACACGACCTGGTTGCTACCGCCGCAGCAAGACCATCCCGCTTTGCGGCGGGCTCTGGTGAAAACCAGTAGCAACTTAGAACCGGTCCACCGGTACGGTCCACGCCAATCCCTCTCTGACACAGAGGATCCACCTCCAGCCTGCCGAATCCTGACAATGCCGTTCCGATCTCCGCCCGGTGAGCGGCAGAGACCGGAAAACGTCATGACGAACTCATATGTCATGGGTCCTTAAAGCCCAGGGTGCGGAGACGTACGCATACGTCATGGGTCCTTAAAGAGGTACTCCCCTGGAAAATTTTTATTTATTTTTTTTCAATCAACTGGTGCAAGAAAGTTAAACAGATTTGTAAATTACTTCTATTTAAAAATATTTACCCTTCCAGTACTTATCAGCTTATCGGATGCTATATTCTCCACAGGACGTTCTTTCCTTTTTGAATTTCCTTTCTGTCTGACCACAGTGCTCTCTGCTGATACCTCTGTCCATTTTAGGAACTGTCTGGAGAAAGAGAGGTTAGCTATGAGGATTTGCTTCTACTCTGGACAGTTCCTAAAATAGACAGAGGTGTCAGCAGAGAGCACTGTGGTCAGACAGAAAGGAAATTCAAAAATAAAAGAACTTCCTGTGGAACATACAGAAGCTGATAAGTACTGGAATGGTTGAGATTTTTAAATAGAAGTAATTTACAAATCTGTTTCTGGCACCAGTTGATTTAAACAAAATAAATTTCCACCGGAGTTCCCCATTAATACCTATACAACATTGCTACCAATTTAGTTAATCAAGACAATAGCTGCATTCAATGGATTTTCATCATGAAGAAAATTCTCTCTACTTACAATAGTCATATCCAGTTCACATAACAGAATGCATTATAGTGTTAAATAAAATTGCAAAATTCAAAACCAAAATCTGCACCGTATACATTATTATACAATTACCTTATTCTCCCTGTCAGAATTAGAAACTGGTATGAAAAACAACATATGGGCAAAGTCTTACAGCCTTAGCATATAAATAGAATATTCCATTCTGTACACTACATTATCAAACACAATCTAGAAGAACATTGGCAGAAACCTACTTGTATCATAAATGTTTTACTAATGTCACTTGTTACTAATTGTAATTTTGACAACCTAAATACTCCATTCCTTGAAAAGGAATACATATACGGCTGTCAAGCCCCCTCCCATTGACATGAATGGAGGGGGTGTGGCATGACGTCACTAGGGGACGTGACCATGACGTCACTTCCCCGTCTCAGAGGCAGCGCCCGGAACAGAATGCCGTGGGCTGCACCGAGATCTTAGGCGTCCCCAGCAGCTGGAACCCTGCAATCATCCTTTGAACTTCTTTAGACATTCAGCTTCGGGCAAGCAGCGCTAAATGCCGGTGTAATGAAGAAAACTGTGCCCTGTAGGGAATATGACCCTCTGGACAGGGACACAGTTTTCTGCTTTGCAGGCCGCTCCCTCTCATTCCATTCCCACTACCCTCCCTCAACTGTGTCCCTATGCGGAGGGTCACATTCTGCTTCAGGGCACAGTTTTCATCTTTACACAGGGAGGTTTCACTTACCCCGCCCTCCTCCTCGTCTCTGGTTGGCTGGCCGACCAGAGTCTGAAGAGGGACGTCGCACATGTGACGTCCCTCCGCAGACCCACACAGGAGGACGTCAGTGACATCACTTGTTAGGCCGACACCGGAGAGGAGAATGCAGCGCAGGACAGGTAAGTGTGCCTATGTTTGTGTGCATGTGTGTGTGCATGTGTGGGTGTCAGTCTGTCTGTGTTGTGAGGGTGTCTGTCTGTGTGTCTGTGCATGTGTGGGTGTCTGTGTGTGTGAGTCTGGGGGGGGACCTGCTTCTACCTAATGTGGGGAACCTGCTTCTACATAATGTGAGGAACCTGCTTCTACCTAATGTGGGGAACCTGCTTCTACATAATGTGGGGAGCCTGCTACTACCTAATGTGGGGAACCTGCTACTACCTAATATGGGGAACCTGCTTCTACCTAATGTGGGGAACCTGCTACTACCTAATGTGGGGAACCTGCTTCTAACTGATGTGGGGAACCTGCTTCTACCTAATGTGGGGAACCTGCTTCTACCTAATGTGGGGAACCTGCTTCTACCTAATGTGGGGAACCTGCTTCTACCTAATGTGGGGAAGCTGCTACTACCTAATTTGGGGAACTATACTGCACCTAATGTGGGGGAACTATTCTGCCAACCTAATGTGGGGGAACTATACTGCACCTAATGTGGGGGAACTATACTGCACCTAATGTGGGGGAACTATACTGCACCTAATGTGGAGAGCTATACTGCACCTAATGTGGGGGAACTATACTGCATCTGATTAAGGGGGCAGGGGACTGATTAAATATAAAAAAATATATATTTGTCACAAATATTTTTTGCCTCTTTGTGTACGTTTATGGGGGGGGGGGGGGGGGGCGCCACAAGGCTAGCTTGCACAGGGCACCTGAACACCTAAGGCCAGCCCTGTTAGTACAGCTATGTAGGATACAACTTAGGATATGGCCACTATCCCTTTTTATTAGTGCTTTTCTAACAGTGGAAGAATTCAGGGTAACTTTATGGGTTTAGCACAGCGTGTACATGAAATGTCTTCTGCAGACTGTGCAGGAATATATGCCTTCTGCCTACTCTCATCCTCAGTCTAAAATTAATGAAACCGAATGAATGAAATGAATGCCGAATGATGGACTGGGTTAGTTCACTGTGATGCAAGGGACAAATTAGGACTCCATTTTACTCATTCTTTCATAGAGATCTGTGACATGAGACTCTGAAAGGAGCCTTGAGGGAAGTCCTTCTGACATGGCATACAGACTGCACTGACTCAACCGTAGGCTCATAATAAATCAGAGGCCCTTGTTCTACTTCTCCTACTTTGTACAGTTGACTTTCCCCTCTTGGAGGCGGGAAACAAAGAAAAATATCCTCTCAGCACAGACAGGAACACGAATCAGGAACAGTAACTAGACTGTAGACTAGACAAGTGATATTTGGCCTTTATGTAAGGTATGCCTAACTTTAGCAAGCCTAGACATTACTTTGTCTCCTAGTTTAGGCAAAACTGAGAGACCCATATGTGGCCCGGCTAAACCCAGAGCCAAAAAACTCCTTAATAACAGGTTAAAATTTTTCATTTTTCCCAGGAGAGGAAGGTTGTGCTTGGGACTTTCTCCTACAATTATTAGTTAGGAGATGACATGTGACCAATTACCTTAAAGATGCAATGTGAGAAACGTTAACCTTTTGCATTTGAAACTGTATGCATTCAATTGAATGCAATGCAAAGAAACACATTTCCAGGATTTTCCAGTACCTGATAAACATATTATACATCCATAAACCTTTATATACACCTGACACGTCTCTCAGGGGAGCAAATAAAACAGCTGTTCTGGGAAGATACACCGGCACCATGCTGTAAATCTTTAGTTCTCCAAAATTACTGTATATTGACATGTAAGTGACAGAACCCTAACATGAGCAGTTCTGTCACTACTTTATGCTATTCTTAGCAATGACAACAGAAAGACTGACATGTTCCCTTTAAGGAGTTAAAAAAAGAGGTTCAGATGCTTTGTTAATAAGGTTATTACAAATACAGGCTGAGTGATCCTTACCGAGTTGAATTAGAACATACAGTAACTGCTGTGGAAAATAAATGAAAAGTGACAGTAATCATATGTAGATAATGGTGAACTACAGATACAATGTAACAAGCACTGTTCTCTATAAGAACACGCAGTCAATGTAAAACATTCTGATGCATGTTTTTATTTTTTTAAATTACTTTTTGTTGCAGCCATATGTTACCTTTCAGGTGTCAGCAGCCTTGGAAAATACAATTAAATAGAGTGCCTAAGTGAAAAAACAAGGCAGAAGTGGTAAAACCAGTAGCAAAGGGACAAGAGGGTATTGATAAAAGTAAAAACATAGTTGTATACAATTTTCATGGCCATTTTAAGAGATGACCTAGCAAGAGAAAAAATATTCTCATTTTTGGTGAGAAAACAGAACGAAAGGAAGAAAAGATTTCCCTAATATCAAGGAAAACTTGTGAGAAATTTATCGTAAATAGGGTCAAATTAAAGGGTGCAAGACATAAAAAAATCACCATCTTGGGACAGAAAATGAATCTTAATGTATTGACTCCAAACTTGTAGTTCCGCCCTGTACTGTTGGGGGCGCTACCAGGCAGCCAGTCAGTGCATGCACTTCAGTAATAAAGGAGATTTACCAGTGAATACCCATTCTGATTGGTCAGTTCCTCCAGTGGTGACACGTTTCCCAGATCTGGACTGTTCGTACATTGTATGTTGAGACTGGTTTCAAGTTACAATGCTATAGAAAAGACCATTGTATGTTGAAACTATTGTATGTTGAGGCCATTGTAAGTTGAGGGATCACTGTAGTAGTGTTAAGTTCCTGATTCTGTATCTATCTGCACCATTCACACGGGGGGGGGGGGGGGGGTCATCCATTCACATGATTGGTAGGAGCACAAGAATCTGCCTGCTCAGCCAATCAGATACTGAGGTGGGTCCCCACTGTGGCCACTGATTGGCTAAGTGGGCAGGTCCTTCTGCCAGCATCAACATAAGGTAGCACAGTACAGAGGAGACCAACACTATGATAACAACTGTGTAGAAGTGAGGAATATAAGTATTTTTTTTTTTCTATTGTGCACAGCCCAGAGCCTGTATATTATTTAACAAATATCCTTTGGGATTCCCTTTTATGCTAATGTTCTCCTCCAAATTAATGAGGACATCAGAACCCAGGTGTGACTGCACCCTCTATACAGCTCTGTCTCTCTCCATCACGGTGGCCACAGAGGTTGTCATATGCAAATGTCCTTGCTGTACAGCCATATGCGCTTGCATTTTAGGGCACGCTTTGAGCCTACTAGATTTTCTGCTTTGAATTCTATGAACAAAACCGACAGGGCACAAAACAGTGTATTGTCAATAGAAATTCTATGAATATTTTCCTTAAAGCAGTTATCCCAAGATGATATCGCCTATTCACAGCATAAGTGAAAAATGCCTGATCATTGGGAGTCTGACCACTGAGAAACCCACCAATCACCAGACAGGGTCCTGTTTACAAAGAGCAGCAGTTGAGTTTGTGGACTTTGGCTCCATTCAAACAATATGAGATTGTTGAAGGTAGCCAAGAACTGTAAATGGCTATTTTTAAGTGAATTTGTCACCAGTTTTGCGGTAGCAGTAGCAAAACTGTTGACAGCCCTAAATAGCCACAGAGAAGGGGGAGTGCACACAATTTAGCATGACTGAGAAAACAGTGTTTTAAGCACAATTGTCACATGAAATCGGTATATACATAACTCACATAAAGTCGCTATATATGTTTATAACTGTCACATAAAGTCGGTATATACTGTATATAACTGTCACATAAAGTTGGTATATATATATATATATATATATATATATATATATATATATATATATAACCGTCACACTGATTAAAAGTTGTGTCCACGTATAATGCAGCCATACCAGTTAATTCCATAGTTTAGTATCCAGAAAAAAACCTTATTCAGCAGTCATGAACAATCAGAGAAATGTGGTATGGGCTGCACAATGCCCTGGGTCCGCCATGTCTCTCCCCCTATGTCACTCCATCTCCACTGTGTGATTGCCCCACATGTCCATCATTCATGTACTTGTATCACATCACTCACTGCCTGTCTCTAGTGTTGACATTTCTGTGCAGTGGACCTGTTCTGCTCCAAGAAGAATACAATAGCTGGTGGCACACAGAGAAGTCCTGACTCTAGAGGCAGGAAGCGAGCACTGTAATACTGAGCGACAGTGCATATGCAGTAGATCTGTGTGTAAATCATACAGCGACAATGGAGTGAGATAGGGTCTGTCCCTCTGTTTCCTCTCTTTTTGCTTGCTCTGCTGAGACTGAAAAATCCAAGGTACCCATGAGCAGGACCGTTTGAAGGAATTTGGGGGCACCAAGCAAAATGGACATGGTGCAATCCCCCCCCCCCCCCTGAATGTTCACACACGTCACGCACTAGGGCCGGCATCAGGACGTTGTAACGCCGGCCCTTGAATTCTGGGAGTGCGACGTGAGCGAATGCCGATACGAGGCCCCCACATTAGGTGCAGCAGAGTTCCCCCCACAATAGGTGCAGCAGAGTTCCCCCTCACATTAGGTGCGGCAGAGTTTCCCCTCCCCCCCCCCCACATTAGGTGCGGCAGAGTTCCCCCCCCCACATTAGGTGCGGCAGAGTTCTCCCCACAGTAGGTGCAGCAGAGTCCTCCCCACAGTAGGTGCAGCAGAGTCCCCCCCCATAGTAGGTGCGGAAGAGTTCCCCCCACATTAGGTGTGGCAGAGATCCCTCCACATTAGGTAGGCAGTGTTCCCCCCACATTAGGTGCAGCAGAGTTCCCCCCACATTAGGTAGGCAGTGTTCCCCCCACATTAGGTGCAGCAGAGTTCCCCCCACATTAGGTGCTGCAGAGTCCCCCCCCACATTAGGTGCAGCAGAGTTCCCCCCACATTAGGTGCAGCAGAGTTCCCCCCACATTAGGTGCAGCAGAGTTCCCCCCACATTAGGTGCAGTATAGCTCCCCCACACATTAGGTGCAGCAGAGTTCCCCCACATTAGGTGTAGCAGAGTTCCCCCCACATTAGGTGCAGCAGAGTTCCCCCCACATTAGGTGCAGTATAGCTCCCCCACATTAGGGGCAGTATAGTTCCCCCACATTAGGTGCAGTATAGTTCCCTCACATTAGGTGCATTATAGTTCCCCCACATTAGTTGCAGTAAAGTTCCCCCACATTAGGTGCAGTATATAGTTCCCCACATTAGGTGCAGCAGAGTTTCCCCCACATTAGGTGCAGCAGAGTTTCCCCCACATTAGGTGCAGCAGAGTTCCCCCCACATTAGGTGCAGCAGAGTTCCCCCCACATTAGGTGCAGCAAAGTTCCCCCCACATTAGGTGCAGCAGAGTTCCCCCCACAATAGGTGGTGCAGCAGAGTTCCCCCACATTAGGTGCAGCAGAGTTCCCCCCACATTAGGTGCAGTATAGCTCCCCCACATTAGGGGTAGTATAGTTCCACCACATTAGGTGCAGTAAAGTTCCCCCACATTAGGTGCAGTATATAGTTCCCCACATTAGGTGCAGCAGAGTTCCCCCCACATTAGGTGCAGCAGAGTTCCCCCCACATTAGGTGCAGCAGAGTTCCACCCACATTAGGTGCAGCAGAGTTCCACCCACATTAGGTGCAGCAGAGTTCCCCCCACATTAGGGGGTGCAGCAGAGTTCCCCCCACAATAGGTGGTGCAGCAGAGTTCCCCCCACATTAGGTGCAGCAGAGTTCCCTCCACATCATGTGCAGTATAGCTCCCCCACATTATGTGCAGTATAGTTCCCCCACATTAGGTGCAGTATATAGTTCCCCACATTAGGTCCAGTATATAGTTCCCCACATTATGTGCAGTATATGGTTCCCACATTAGGTGCAGTATATAGTTCCCCACATTAGGTGCAGTATATATTCCCCAATATTAGGTGCAGTATATAGTTCCCCCACATTAGGTGCAGTATAGCTCCCCCACATTAGGTGCAGTATGTTCCCCCCACAGACATACAGCCTTCAGCCATATACAGTGTATGGCTGGAGGCTGTATGCCTGTTTACTGCCCCACTTCAGTATTCTGACCCCTGCTCCGGGGTCACGATCTACTGCTATGGCCCATAGCCTATGATCGTGATCCCGGAGCGGTGGTCGGAATACTGAAGATGACGTGCCGCTACCCACGTCCTCCTCACCGCTCCACTCTGTTGCCATGGGTGCACGCACGGGACGTCAGTGACATCCTTGCGTGCGCAACTTCCCGTCTGCACCTGTGTTTTTAAAGTTAACGTGGGGCCGGCGGCCGTACAGAGGTAACCGGGGCATCCTTGTGTCCCAAAAAGAATTTTCGGGACACAGGGATGTCCTTAATAGTGATGGAGGGAATTGCCCCGTCGCTACAGGACGGGCAAGCACCGGCTCTGCTCAGGACCCCCCAGCCAGCTCGGGGCCCCAAGCAATTGCTACATTTGCCAGTCCTGTAGCGACGGGCCTGCCCATGAGCACATGTCCACAAAACTCTTCCTTCCCTAGCTTTAGTCATTGCTCAATTAATTAACTTGTGCAATCTACTGGACACTTCATGTAATTGCAGGATAATACACAGCAATAATCCTAGTGGGTTACCCATAGATTAACTTGTGATAATCAGTTAAAAGGGTTATTCCTAAATGATAATCGATAAGGGATAAATGTCTGATGGGGTCTGTTGGCTAGAACACTCACAATCACTGAAATGGGGGTCATGAGTGCCACTCTTTTAATAGAGCAACTGTATGAAAACTGTCTGGCAACTGACAATTCATTTAAAGGGGTTATCCAGGAATAAAAAACATAGAGCTAATTTCTTCCAAAAACAGCGCCACTTCTTTCCCCAGGTTGTGTGTGGTATTACAACTTGGCTCCATTTACTTCTATGGAACTGAGCTGCAATACCGCACACAACCTGGGGACAGATGTGGCACTATTTTTGGAAAAAATCATCTCTGCTTTTCTAAACACAGATAACCCCTTTAAACTCTATAGGATTGCTGAAAGCAAATCTGTCACTTATGTTCTTGTTTATTCACTTTGCATGCCCAAGAAAACAGTATTTTAATGCCCTGGCTGCAGCTGTCAATAGGTCCAAGTACAGTGGGTCCCATTGGGTCTATTGGACCCAGACGGCACCTTCACAGGGGCAGCATTTTTTGACCCCTTTGGACCTAGTCTGTCATGGTGCTGCTCAGGATGTATGGAGCGGGCTCCTGACTCGAGGTCCCCAGCAGACTCCTGTAGCTGGGGGATGTCGTTAATAGCTGACATGCGGACGGCTATTAACTCTTTAGATCGCCGCTGTCAAAGTGGTGTCTAAAGGCACCATTAAACCGTCCCTGGAGGTCTAGTGGGATGGATAACCCCTGGCCCCAGCAGGTGGTTTAGTCGGCCCACTGTAGAGGTAGCCAGAGGGCTTACCTCTTTTCCTCTGCTGTCCATAGCCCTTCATTTGATAGAGCCTGGCTGCACCAGGCTATACCAAATGATCGCAGAGCACACAGATCAATGAAGTTCTATAGAACTGCATTGATCTGTATGAGGAATCCAATGATTCCTCCTAAAAGTCCCCTAAGGGACCAATAAAGTGTAAAAAAAAAAAAAAAAAGAAAGTTTCAGAAAGTTATAAAAACACACATTAACCTCTTCCATATTAAAAGTTCAAATCACCCCCATTTTCCATATAAAAAACATGTAAACATAATAAAAATAAACATATTAGGTGTCGCTGCATGCATAATTGTCCAAACTATTGAAATATAATATTATTAATCCCATAAAATTATAACATTATTAATCCTGGTAAATGGCGTAAAAGTAAAAAAAATGCAAAAACTTCAGAATTGTGTTTTTTTTATTATGTCCTCCTGATATGCTGTGGAATAGTATTTATAACTATTTTTTTTTTTTTTTTGGAGGGGGGAGGGGGCAGCATTTTATTTCTGGACCCAGGCAGCACAATGTCTTGGGCCAGCCCTGGGTCCAAGAGTCAGGCTTTTTTCCCTGGGTTCCTAAAGAGATTGACAGCTCTAGGGATTTGCCCGTTGGCTGTCGGGGCATTCTGAGAGTTGACGTTTTTGCAACATCTGGAAGGCTACAGTTTGGGACCCCTGATGTGAATAGTTGTATTTGGCGGTTTCATGTGATAGTTGTGCTTTAATGTTTTGGCCTCAGCTGCCAAGAAGTATCCAATAGATGGCAGGTGCTTGTTGGAGAGTGAGACCTATATACACATTGGGGGAGATTCATCAAAACTTGTGCAGAGGAAAAGTTGATCATAACAACCAATCAGATCGCTTCTTTTATTTTTAAGGCCTCTGCAAAATTATAGAAGCAAGCCGATTGGTTTCTTTTGGCAACAGGTCAACTTTTCATTAGACATGTGCAATTCGGTTCGGCACGAATGTCTAAATTAACGAATTTTACCGTTTTCGTGCATTCGGACAGATCCGAATGCACGAAAACATATTTTGAACATTCCCGAATAGCCACGATAATACGAATAGCAAAGTAACGAATACATTCCCGACCCTATTGCTGTAAATAACGAATGCATTCGTTATCTGTAAACGAACGTGAAGAATTCATTCTGATAACAAATATAATAAAAAAGGATATAGATAGTTTGATTTTTCGGATACATTCGGTATTCGGGTACATTCGGTAAATCTTTTTATTCTTTTTTTGGACTTTAGCGATCCTAAAAAATTATGGAGATACCTTTTTTATAAAAATTTCGTAGGGTATCATAAAAAAATCATAATAATAAAGATACAGTGGTGATGGAAAAAATTGTATCTAATTAAATGTATCATTTTTATTATGAAATGTTTATTAATTTTTAAACAGGGATCAATTTATGTGAGCGGGTAAAGCACTAAAAATGTAGCCGACAATAGTAAAAATGTAGTGTGTGCGTGTTTTTCACTTTTTTTAAAAACATTTTTTAGGTAGTACTACTACTCCCAGCATGGAACACACTCTTGCATGATGGGAGTAGTAGTTACCTGTACTAATTGACAGATCGCAGGGGTCCCTTGCGATCCTCTTGTATAATGTATAGATGCGGCGGCTGCTCTTCTATGGTCCTCTGCACTCACGTATATATACACATATTCATATTTCCCGCAGAGCTGTGATTGGCCAGATGGTTCCAGCCAATCACAGCTCTCTGTGAGAAATAGGAATATGTGTATATATACGGCCGTGCAGGGGTCCATAGAAGAGCGGCCGCCGCATTCATACATTATACTGGAGGATCGCAGCGGGTGTCAGGAGTGATACCTGCAGTGATCTTCCCTTTACTACAAGTACTACCACTCCCAACATGGAGTACACTCTGCTCCATGCTGGAAACTGTAGTACCTGTATTAATAGACAGATCGCAGCGGTTACACTCGCTGCCATATGTCTATTAATGCAGGTACTACAGCTCCCAGCATGGAGCAGAGTGTGCTCCATGTTGGGAGTATTAGTACCTGCAGTAAGGGACAGATCCCAGCGGATGTCACTCCTCCTGACACCGCTGCGATCGTCCTGATGTGAATGTCGGGATCAGCTGTTCTCAGGGCTACAGAGCCGGGAGAACAGCTGACGCTGAGCCGTAGGTATACATCGTATATCTACTGCCCAGCAAGAACTTACAGTGAGCCTGCAATGTGTATACAGTATACACATTGCTGGCTCACTTAACCCCTTGCTGAGCTGTGCGCTATGCGCAAGCCCAGCAAGGGAAGAGTTAACTTACACTGCTGGACAGTGTAGGTTAACCCTTTGGGCGGTACACACTATATACAGCTATCTATAGATAGCTGTATACAGTGTATACAGAAGACGAAGTCCAGCTTACTTCCCTCGAGTCCCGGGCGGGGTTCGTGTAGCTCCGCCCCCTAGTTATGACGTCATTAGGGGGCGGAGCTACAGAAGGGAACAAGGCTAATTAATCTGAAGCTCTGTTCACATTGTACGTTTTGTATAATGTGAACAGACCCTTCTGGCAGTGTCTACCCAGACAGGGAGACTCCAGCTGTTGCTAAACTACAACTCCCAGCATGCCCAGACAGCCAAAGGCTGTCTGGGCATGCTGGGAGTTATAGTTTTGCACCAATTGGTGGCTCCCTGTTCGGGTAGACATTGCATCATGGGTGCTCTCCCCAGCGGACAGCGCCAAAAATGTCATAACCAATTTTTTGTGTTTTTTTCTTCTCGTTTCAGATCCGTGTATGCAGAGGATTACTGCGGATTCGATGGATTACGGCGGATTATTTATTTTTTCCTTTAATAAAATGGTTAACGAGGGCTGTGGGGGAGTGTTTTTTTAAATAAAATAATTTTTCCAATGTGTTGTGTTTTTTTTTTTTAATTGAATTTTCAAGGTTAGTAGTGGACGCTGTCTTATTGACGGAATCCATTACTAGGCCAGGGCTTAGTGCTAGCCCCAAAAACAGCTAGCGCTAACCCCCAATTATTACCCCGGTACCCACCGCCACAGGGGTGCCGGGAAGAGCCGGTACCAACAGGCCCGGAGCGTCAAAATGGCGCTCCTGGGCCTAGGCGGTAACAGGCTGGCGTTATTTAGGCTGGGGAGGGCCAGTAACAATGGTCCTCGCCCACCCTGGTAACGTCAGGCTGTTGCTGTTTGGTTGGTATCTGGCTGAGAATGAAAATACGGGGAACCCTATGCGTTTTTTTTTTTAATTTTTTTATTTAAATTTAAAAAAAAAACGCATAGGGTTCCCCGTATTTTCATTCTCAGCACAATACCAACCAAACAGCAACAGCCTGACGTTACCAGGGTGGGCGAGGACCATTGTTACTGGCCCTCCCCAGCCTAAATAACGCCAGCCTGTTACCGCCTAGGTCCAGGAGCGCCATTTTTGACGCTCCGGGCCTGTTGGTACCGGCTCTTCCCGGCACCCCTGTGGCGGTGGGTACCGGGGTAATAATTGGGGGTTAGCGCTAGCTGTTTTTGGGGCTAGCACTAAGCCCTGGCCTAGTAATGGATTCCGTCAATAAGACAGCTTCCGCTACTAACCCTGAAAATTCAATAAAAATAAAAAAAAAACACAACACATTGGAAAAATTATTTTATTTAAAAAAACACTCCCCCACAGCCCTCGTTAACCATTTTATTAAAGGGAAAAAAAATTATCCGCCGTAATCCATCGAATCCGCAGTAATCCTCTGCATACACGGATCTGAAACGAGAAGAAAAAAAAACACAAAAAATTGGTTATGACATTTTTGGCGCAGTCCGCTGGGGAGAGCACCCATGATGCAATGTCTACCCAAACAGGGAGCAACCAATTGGTGCAAAACTACAACTCCCAGCATGCCCAGACAGCCTTTGGCTGTCTGGGCATGCTGGGAGTTGTAGTTTAGCAACAGCTGGAGTCTCCCTGTCTGGGTAGACACTGCCAGAAGGGTCTGTTCACATTATACAAAACGTACAATGTGAACAGAGCTTCAGATAAACTAGCCTTGTTCCCTTCTGTAGCTCCGCCCCCTAATGACGTCACCACTAGGGGGCGGAGCTACACGAACCCCGCCCGGGACTCGAGGGAAGTAAGCTGGACTTCGTCTTCTGCATACACTGTATACAGCTATCTATAGATAGCTGTATAAAGTGTATACCGCCCAAAGGGTTAACCTACACTGTCCAGCAGTGTAAGTTAACTCTTCCCTTGCTGGGCTTGCGCATAGCGCACAGCTCAGCAAGGGGTTAAGTGAGCCAGCAATGTGTATACTGTATACACATTGCAAGCTCACTGTAAGTTCTTGCTGGGCAGTAGATATACGATGTATACCTACGGCTCACAGTCAGCTGTTCTCCCGGCTCTGTAGCCCTGAGAACAGCTGATCCCGACATTCACATCAGGAGGATCGCAGCGGTGTCAGGAGGAGTGACATCCGCTGGGATCTGTCCCTTACTGCAGGTACTAATACTCCCAACATGGAGCACACTCTGCTCCATGCTGGGAGCTGTAGTACCTGCATTAATAGACATATGGCAGCGAGTGTAACCGCTGCGATCTGTCTATTAATACAGGTACTACAGTTCCCAGCATGGAGCAGAGTGTGCTCCATGTTGGGAGTATTAGTACTTGTAGTAAAGGAAAGATCACTGCGGGTATCACTCCTGACAGCCGCTGCGATCCTCCAGTATAATGTATGAATGCGGCGGTCTCTCTTCTATGGACGACCCCTGCACGGCCGTATATATACACATATTCCTATTTCTCAAAGAGAGCTGTGATTGGCTGGAACCATCTGGCCAATCACAGCTCTGCGGGAAATATGAATATGTGTATATATACGTGAGTGCAGGGGACCATAGAAGAGCAGCCGGCGCATCTATACATTATACAAGATGATCGCAAGGGACCCCTGCGATCTGTCAATTAGTACAGGTAACTACTACTCCCATCATGGAAGAGTGTGTTCCATGCTGGGAGTAGTAGTACTACCTAAAAAATGTTTTTAAAAAAAGTGAAAAACACGCACACACTACATTTTTATTATTGTCGGCTACATTTTTAGTGCTTTACCCGCTCACATAAATTGATCCCTGTTTAAAAATGAATAAACATTTCATAATAAAAAAGATACATTTCGTTAGATACAATTTTTTTCATCACCACTGTATCTTTTTTATTATGATTTTTTTATGATACCCTGCGAAATTTTAATAAAAAAGGTATCTCCATTATTTATTAGGATCGCTAAAGTCCAAAAAAAAGACTAAAAAGATTTACCGAATGTACCCGAATACCGAATGTATCCGAAAAAAACAACACGAATACCCGAATACCGAATGTATCCGAAAAATCTAAACCGAATATATTGCCGAACCGAAAATTTTTTCCAAAACGAAAAAACGAAACGAAATTAAACGAAAATTTTTCTAGTGCACAAGTCTACTTTTCATATGCACAGGTTTTGATAAATCTCCCCCATTGTATTTGTCAGATTTTGTGCTATACTATACCTTACTCTTTATGTTATGCTTTTTTTTTCCCCTTTATGTAATACAAAGTTAGTATCAAGTTAGTGTTGTGTCCTGGTACAGGACCTGTCCTGTACCATCCTTAAGTCCCCTTAGGAAGAGTCCCTTAGGTCCATAGGGCTCTCCTGCAGCGCTCCCCCCTTGTTGCCTGATATAAATGCAATATATATTTGTTATGTGTATATATTGTTCATATGTATAAAGTTGTTCAAAAGTGTATAGAGTGTTGGTCATGTGACCTGCAGTCATGTGACATACCCAGAGTTCAAAGGGCACAGGTACCACAGGCAACCAGCTACCAACGGGCTTTAGTCCTGCCCCCTAGTATATAAGGGACTGTAGTCTCTATTCTCTCTCTCTTGAGACCTGGACCTAAAAGAAAGCACAATGTCCTGTATACTGCAAATTCTTCTCATCTAGGCCAAAGCCTAAAGTCCAGCGGCCACTTCTAAACCGTGAGTTACAAATGTCTCTAAAAATCAAGTGACTACTACTCAGCTAAAGATATATATTAGAAGCACAGTGGCCTGCTGCATTTTCACCATAACTACAAGTCCAAGCAAGCCTGCGAGGTATCCTGTGTTCTGGTTGCCTCTAAGGTAACTGCATTATTGTAAAGTTCCAGTTACTTCAAAACCCTTGTTGTGGACATTCCTTCATTGCATGCCATTTTTGGGCTGGTTGTCGGCGGTCCTTATACCGAAACAACTACATCCTGGCATCACTAAGGGGTTAACAACATCTTGCCCCCGGTGTTAATACCACCAGACCCTGCTACATCCATTGGAACACCCCATGGTCACCACATTAGCTTTGTGGAAGTCTTCTTATTCTCTTAAAGGAGATATCCGGTGCTCACTTTTCTTATTTTATCCGTTCCGGGCTGAAAATTAAAAGAAAACAAATTTTCTCTTACCTGCCTAGGCTCCCCCGGTGCTTCAGTACAGGTGTTCGGTCCCCGGGCTGTATTCTTCTTACTTTCTGTTAGCCCACCACGTCACATGGAGCTTCAACCTATCACCGGCCGCAGCGATGTCTCGCCTCGGCCAGTGATAGGCTGAAGCTCTGTGTGACATGCCGGGCTAACAGGAAGAAAGAAGAATACAGCCCGGGGACCGAACGCTTGTACCGGAGCACCGGGGGAGCGTAGGCAGGCAAGAGAAAGCTTATTTTCTTTTTTTTTGCAGCCCGGAACGGATACAATAAGAAAAGTGAGCACCGGACATGTGCTTTAAAGTGTACCTGTCATTAGCAAAAACTTTTTATATACTGTAAAAACTAACATTATATGTATATTTGTAATACACATTGGTTAAAAACTGTGAATATTTTTATCACTGCAGCTATTGCCTGTGTGTCTCTGTGAGGAGTCCAAATTCAGGAAGTGAGGCCAGAACAAGCAGGGCTCTTTACACTGAGTACAAGCAGGGCTCTGTACACTGGGGACAAGCTGGGCTCTGTACACTGGGGACAAGCAGGGCTCTGTACACTGAGGACAAGCAGGGCTCTTTACACTGAGGATAAGCAGGGCTCTGTGCAGTGAGGACAAGCAGGGCTCTGTACACTGAGGACAAGCAGGGCTCTTTACACTGAGGACAAGCAGGGCTCTGTACACCAGGGACAAGCAGGGCTCTGTGCACTGAGGACAAGCAGGGCTCTGTATACTGAGGACAAGCAGTGTTCTGTACACTGAGGACATGCAGGGCTCTGCACACTGAGGACAAGCAGGGCTATGCACCCTGGGGACAAGCAGGGCTCTGTAAACTGGGGACAAACAGGGCTCTGTACACTTGTGACAAGCAGGGCTCTGTATACTAAGGACAAGCAGGGCTCTGTACACTGAGGACAAGCAGGGCTCTGTACACTGAGGACAAGCATGGCTGTGCACACTGAGAACAAGCAGGGCTCTCTACACTGAGGACAAGCAGGGCTCTGTACACTGAGGATAAGCAGGGCTCTGTACACTGAGGAAAAGCAGGGCTCTTTAGACTGTGGACAAGCAGGGCTCTGTACACTGAGGACAAGAAGGGCTCTTTACACTGGGGACAAGCAGGGTTCTGTACACTGAGTTCAAGCAGGGCTCTTTACACTGAGGACAAACAGGGCTCTGTACACTGAGGACAAGCAGGGCTCTGTACACTGAGGACAAGTAGGGCTCTGTACACTGAGGATAAGCAGGGCTCTGTACACTGAGGAAAAGCAGGGCTCTTTAGACTGTGGACAAGCAGGGCTCTGTGCAGTGAGGACAAGCAGGGCTCTGTACACTGAGGAAAAGCAGGGCTCTTTACACTGAGGACAAGCAGGGCTCTGTACACTGGGGACAAGCAGGGCTCTGTACACTGAGGACAAGCAGGGCTCTGTACACTGAGAACAAGTAGAGCTCTGTACACTGAGGATAAGCAGGGCTCTGCACACTGAGGAAAAGCAGGGCTCTTTAGACTGTGGACAAGCAGGGCTCTGTGCAGTGAGGACAAGCAGGGCTCTGTACACTGAGGAAAAGCAGGGCTCTTTACACTGAGGACAAGCAGAGATCTGTTCAATGAGGACAAGCAAGGTTCTGTACACTGAGGACAAGCAGGGCTCTGTACACTGAGGAAAAGCAGGGCTCTGTACACTGAGGACAAGCAGGGCTCTGTACACTGAGGACAAGCAGGGCTCTGTACACTGAGGAAAAGCAGGGCTCTGTGCAGTGAGGACAAGCAGGACTTTGTACACTGAGGACAAGTGTGGTGCGCCACGGGGATGCGAGTAGAGGTGGATGGGGCAGATGTTGTACCCCAGGGGCAGATGGTGTTAACCGAGAACCCCCTGAACGGTAGCACCACTAGTCCTAGACAGGCAGGGCAAATAAGAGTCCACTGCTAGGTCAGAGTTAACGTTAGCTTTACTGAGGTAGACAGAAGGTACAGTCTTTACAGTTAGGCCAGGATCCCAGAGAGATGACCAGTAACACATGGGACCTCACAGCTTGCTGGGACTTGAAGTGACTTTGGCAGACTCTAGCACAGCCACACTGACTATAATAGACTTGACCTGACTGAAGATAGTGACAGCAGACAGAGATGACTTGACTTACTGACATGTGGCTGTAAGTTAGGGTTGAGGCCTCCAAATGTACTGGACACTGGCTCTGAGACGTCTGGACTTGACTTGACCTTAGCTTAAAGTGTGGTGGAAGAGAGAGATTGTAGTACCTCCCCCTCTTAGAAAGGGGGGCTGAGCAAGGAGACAATAAGCTAGCTGCGGGTCATCTTTTCACCTGGTGCTCTCTGGGTAACAAGACATATGACTTTAACATGTGACAACCATTTCCATGTGACTAACAACCACATGACCATGACAAAGGTCTTTTACATTCAATGTACAACTAATTACATTAAGGGGGTTAACTGCAGGTGAGCCCTGGGGACGTGCAGGGACTCAAGCTGATAGGACTGTGGGATGCATATCCCGTAACGGGACATCACACAAGCAGGGCTCTGTGCACTGAGGACAAGCAGGGCTCTGTACCGGGAGGACAAGCAGGGCTCTGTACAGGGAGCACAAGCGGGGCTCTGTACAGGAAGAACAAGCGGGGCTCTGTGCACTGAGAACAAACAGGGCTCTGTGCACTGAGGACAAGCAGGGCTCTGTACAGTGAGGACAAGCAGGGCTCTGTACACTGAGGACAAGTGTGGTGCACCACGGGGGTGCGAATAGAGGTGGATGGGGCAGATGTTGTACCCCAGGGGCAGATGGTGTTAACCCTAAATGTTCGTGACGCCAGGGCGTGGTTTTAACCGAGAACCACCCAAACGGTAGCACCTCCAGTCCTAAATAGGCATGGCAAATAAGAGTCTAAGGCCAGGTCAGGTTTAACTGTAGCTTTACTGAGGTAGACAGATGGCACAGTCTTTACAGTTAGGCCAGGATCCCAGAGAGATGACCAGTAACATAGGGGACCTTGCAGCTTGCTGGGACTTGCAGTGACTTTGACAGACTTTAGCACAGCCACGCTGACTATAATAGACTTGACTTGACTGTAGGTAGTGACAGCAGACAGAGATGACTTGACTTACTGACATGTGGCTGTAATTTAGGCTTGAGGCCTCCAGATGTGCTGGACACTGACTCTGAGATGTCTGGACTGGACTAAGTTTCCCAAAGCCCTTGAGTAGGAAATATGCTCACATTGTGTGAACCTTTTTTCATTCATATCACCCCTTTAGCGGCGGGGTAGTGATTTGTGATCCTGGGCTGCAGCCTGCAGTGATGACCGGTCTCCTCTTCGGGGGTCGGTATTAGGATAAGCGTAAAGTTTTGGGAAAAAACCTCTGTGGTGGCGCTGCCTCGGTGGATCCAAACACAGAGTCGAGTAAGGGTACAAGTATGGTGTATTTTATTCATACATGAGACAAGTACAGGAAAGATGCAAGACGCGTTTCGAGGATATGCTTCTCTTTTTCAATTGCAAGGTGTCTTATAAAGGGGACTGAGCAAGGAGCCCATAGGCTATCTGCGGCTCATCTGTTCACATGGTTCTCTCTGGGTAACAAGACATGTGACTTTAACATGTGACAACCATTATCATGTGACTAACAACCATGTGACCATATCAAAGGTCCTTTACATTCAATGTAACCTAATTACATTGAAGGGGTACACTGCAGGTGAGCCCTGGGGACGTGCAGGGACTCAAGCTGATAGGACTGTGGGAGGCATATCCCGTACCGGGACATCACCCAAGCAGGGCTCTGTACACTTTGGACAAGCAGGGCTCCGTACAATTAGGACAAGCAGGGCTCTGTGCACTGAAGACAAACAGGGTTCTGTACACTGAGGACAAACTGGGCTCTGTACACTAAGGACAAGCAGGGCTCTGTGCACTGAGGACAAGCAGGGCTCTGTACACTGAGGACAATCAGGGCTCTGTACACTGAGGACAAGCAGGGCTCTGTACACTGAGGACAAGCAGGGCTCTGTACACTGAGGACAAGCAGGGCTCTGTGCACTGAGGACAAACAGGGCTCTGTGCACTGAGGACAAACAGGGTTCTGTACACTAAGGACAAGCAGGGCTCTGTACACTAAGGACAAGCAGGGTTTTGTACACTGAGGACAAGCAAGGCTCTGTACACTAAGGACAAGCAGGGCTCTGTACACTGAGGACAAGCAAGGCTCTGTACACTAAGGACAAGCAGGGCTCTGTACACTGAGGTCAAGCAGAACAAGCAAAGCTCTGTACACTGAGGCTCTGTGACACACTCCCGGCTCACACATCAGGATGATTTACAAGCCAAGAGGCTGCCAGAGCCCTGTATGTCCTGCCCTCACCTCCTGTATTTGGTCTCCTCTCAGAGACAAACAGACAATAGCAGTGATGCAGGGACATCATTTTCTTCACCCAACAACATACACATTCTTTAGTCAATGTATATTACAAATATACATATAATGGTATTATCTACATTATATTTAAAAAAATGTTTACTAATAACAGGTACACTTTAAAGCTGTTCCCCTACAGGACCCCATATCCATACCCCGGATTATCTTTTGGGTGGAGGCACTGCCACAGATATATACTCCAGCTCCCAGTTAGCAGAGGCTCAAGATCGTCATGCGGAGCACAGAGAGGTAACAAAGATAAGGGACCACCGGGATATAGGTCGACACCCCCCAAAAACCCTGTTACATATGTGTCTCCCCTTTTCCAAAATAGTATTTAGATTGCTAAATAATAAAAAATGGAACTCCAACAAATGTTATATTGTAACTAAATTATTTTGTTTATGATTATATATCATTATTTGAGTTTTTCAAGTTGCACCATATGACAAACTCAGTTGCATCAATAATACTCAGCACTGCTACACTGAAAAAAGCACAGCCTTCCTACCTCTTTGTATAAAAGAGATAATAACTATAGTGTACATGTAAAGCAGCTAAACCCTTCATGCCATGTTCTACTCTTAGGTAGGAATGTAGAAGTCTGCAGCCCTAAAGCGTTATTGCAATAAGATAATGCATGTTTTTGTAAGATGTCCTACTGAAAGAGAATGCATCTTCATGCGCAGAGCTGGTTACAAGTCTGACTTCTGCTTTAAAAATGTCAAAATATGTTGATGGTCTTTTATTAGCAAAAAGCCTATTCTGGAAAATGTGTGCAATGGAGAGAAAAAATAGAGCCATTGTGCCCCCTAGTGTCTAAATTTGGCATTGTTTATCTTGTAAATCCTGGCCAGCTAATTATTATATACACTGCTCAAAAAAACATAAAGGGAACACTTAAATAACACAATGTAACTCCAAGTCAATGACACTTCTGTGAAATCACACTGTCCACTCAGGAAGCAACACTGATTGACAATCAATTTCACATGCTGTTGTGCAAATGGAACAGACAACAGGTGGAAATTATAAGCAATTAGCAAGACACCACCAATAAAGAGGTGGTTCTGCAGGTGGTGACCACAGACCACTTCTCAGTTCCTATGCTTCCTGGCTGATGTTTTGGTCACTTTTGAATGCTGGCAGTACTTTCACTCTAGTGGTAGCATAAGACGAAATCTACAACCCACACAAGTTGCTCAGGTGGTGCAGCTCATCCGGGATGGCACATCAATGCAAGCTGTGGCAAGAAGGTTTGCTGTGTCTGTCAGCGTAGTGACCAGATCATGGAGACGCTACCAGGAGACAGGCCAGTACATCAGGAGACGTGGAGGAGGCCGTAGGAGGGCAACAACACAGCAGCAGGACTGCTACCTCCGCCTTTGTGCAAGGAGGAGCAGGAGGAGCACTGCCAGAGCCCTGCAAAATGACCTCCAGCAGGCCACAAATGTGTCCACTCGAACGGTCAGAAAGACTCCATGAGGGTGGTATGAGGGCCCGACATCCACAGTTGGGAGTGATGCTTACAGACCAACATCGTGCAGGGGGTTTGGCATTTGCTCTTCACAGATGAAAGCAGGTTCACACTGAGCACATGTGAGACATGTGACAGAGTCTGAAAACACCATGGAGAACGTTCTGCTGCCTGCAACATGCTCCAGCATGACCGGTTTGGCGGTGGGTCAGTAATGATGTGGGGTGGCATTTCTTTGGGGGGCCGCACAGCCCTCCATGTGCTTGCCAGAGGTAGCCTGACTGCCATTAGGTACCGAGATGAGATCCTCAGACCCCTTGTGAGACCATATGCTGGTGTGGTTGGCCCTGGATTCCTCCTAATGCAAGACAATGCTAGACCTTATGTGGCTGGAGTGTGTCAGCAGTTCCTGCAAGAGGAAGGCATTGATACTATGGACTGGCCCGCCCGTTCCCCAGACCTGAATCCGATTGAGCACATCTGGGACATCATGCCTTGCTCCATCCACCAGCGCCACATTGCACCACAGATTGTCCAGGAGTTATAATGGGGCTGTAGCTTTGGCGCCTTATCTGCTGGGGTGTGGTGCAGAATTTTTTTTTGCAACATCCTACCCACATCTCTGTCCATTTAAGGAACTGTCCAGAGGAGAAAAAAAATCCCCATAGCAAACATATGCTGCTCTGGACAGTTCCTAAAATGGACAGCAGAGGTCAGCAGAGAGCACTGTGGTCATGACATCAGAGGAAATGCATTTATTTTTGGGATTTCTCTTTAGTATACAGCCCCTAAAAAGTACTGGAAGGATTAATATTTTTTAATAGAAGTGATTTGCAAATCTGTTTAACTTTCTGGCACCAGTTGATTTAAAATATTTTTTTTCCATGGGAGAACCCCTTTAAGCATGCATGAGAAACATAAGCATGCATGAGAAACATAAGGCTATCCTTCATATCAGATAGGGCCAAGGATTATTTATAGTATTCAAAATATTGGTCAGACTAGATAGGCCAAATGGTTCTTTTCAGCACACACATTTTATGTCTATGACAAGCTATGACCTAAACAAAGGCAAGGGAAGGAAAAAAAACACAGGAGTACACCTCATGAAGACTGTGAGGATAGGGGTAAGGAAAAAGGGTAGCATATTGGCTCCTTGACGGATGATGTTATGCTCAGAGCACCTATGAGTGCATGTAGCAGTATGGTGGTCAGTAGCCTCCTGATCCCTCCAGCATCAATGGAATTGAACCTGTGATGCAACCATGATATCCAGTAGGGCAACCATGCGGTAGACAAAATGTGACCTCAATATGGGCGCTTCTACACAAGTGAAGTTCGGACAAGGGTATCCAACAGGCAAAAAGGATTTTATTAAAGGATATGCTACACATGCACACAATTTCTATCTCAAACAGGGCTGGAAACATTGTTAATGCATAGGATATCCTTTGTTATAAAATCCTAGTGATAATAAATGCTCTACCGATTATCAGGTATGACCTAAATAAACAACATTGACATTTGTCAAGTCACTAAGCCTTAGCCATGGCCTTCCTGGCAGGCTGGAAGTTGTAATTTGGCAGCCTTTGGAGGTCCACAGTTTGGAAACCCCTATTGTATAGTTTATGAATATGTCCTACAAGTTCATTAATATACTTATCTGCTGTAGTATAGTACAGATGTAGCAGAACTCACTTAGAACAATCATATTGTACTTCTAACCTACCAGAGTACTGCTCTTTTTCCCCCTAAGACAAATCTAGCTCAGCTATGGTCTGCTCTGTTGCCTTAGAAATCACACAGATTTTCCTAGTGAGGAAGCATCATTGCTAGAGATGAGCGAATCGAAGTTGACGAACCCGAATTCTTTACGAATTTCATGAAAAATTTGATTCGCAATGAATACGAATATCGCCGCGATTCTATAGCACGAATCGCTTCATTAAACTCCATTTTACAGCGTTCCAGGCTATTGGGGACCTAAGATGGCGGATCCACATGTGAGTACATGGGGCAGGGGATTATGGGAGGGCGGGAAACAGCGGCGGGAATGAAGGTAGGTGGGCTGACCCTGAATCACATGTGAGATGCAGCCTATCAGTGTTCACTGACCCCTGTGATGTCACAGCCCCTATATAATCGACGGCCATCTTGCCTCACTTCATTTCATCTATGCACTCAGATGGAGAGGACGGGACTGTGTGTGTGTGAATAGCTCATACCACAGCTTTACACTGCAACTGCTAGTCACATCAGCATTAAGGAAAGGCAGGAGTGCAGAGTGCTTTGCTGTTACACTGAGAAGGATCATTGATTGCTAAACCTCCTATTCACGTTATTGAGCATTGCAGCAGAGAGGGACAGATAGCTGTCAGCTGCCTCATACAGATCTCCAAGCTGCCTGAACTTTCTGAAGCATCTTATCTCCTCATTGTTCAGCCCAATTGAGTTTATTTTAATTGGTTCCACAAAACTTCTGCTGCTCATAATTGTGTGACAGAGTGCAATTTAGGGTTTAATCCCTGGATTTTTTTTTATGTGGTGCTGCACTGTTGGGTCCTGCTGCTGTTCAGAAATAAGTGATTGTTCAGTGGACTGTAGTGCATTTGCACCACTTTTTACCGGTTAATATGTCAAGGGGCTGGCTACATACTGTGCAAGTCCAAAAAATTCTATTCAGTGGCTGTTTTTTTTTTTTATACAGTTTTTTCTGCGTATAGTTACGCATATATAACTGCCCTCATCAGTGCATACTGCATAGGTACATGCAAGTATTGTACCATTTAGTACCTGTTAAGCTGTCAAGGTGCTCCATACCGTCAAAGTCCAAACAATAGTATCCACCGGCTGGTGTATTACAAAAATACAGAGTTTTTTCTGCTAATAGGCCCTCATCAGTGCATACCGCATACGTACATCCAAGTATTGTACCATAAAGTACCTGTTAAGCTGTTAAGGTGCTCCATACCGTCAAAGTCCAAATGATAGTATTCACCGGCTGGTGTTTTACAAAAATACAGAGTTTTTTCTGCTAATAGGCATATTACTGCCCTCATCAGAGCATATCGCATAGGTACATCCAAGTATTGTACCATTTAGTACCTGTTAAGCTGTCAAGGTGCTCCATACCGTCAAAGTCCAAACAATAGTGTCCACCGGCTGGTGTTTTACAAAAATACAAATTTTATTTAGGCATATTACTGCCCTCATCAGTGCATACCGCATAGGTACATCCAAGTATTGTACCATTTAGTAGCTGTCAAGGTGCTCCAAACCGTCAAAGTCCAAACAATAGTATTCACTGGCTGGTGTATTACAAAAATACAGAGGTTTTTCTGCTATTAGTTAGACATATTACTGCCCTCATCAGTGCATACCACATACGTACATCCAAGTATTGTACCATCTAGTACCTGTTAATCTGTCAAGGGCCTACATACTGTTCAAGGACAGCCGTAAGTAATCACCTGCTGCTGTTCTAGACAAATACTGTTTAAAGAGTAGTGTAGCGTATTGTAATACCCTCATAAATGCACTAATTTTGTCAGGCAGAGAAGTGCCAGGATGTGCACAGAGGAGTGGCAGAGGCCTAAATACTTCAGGCAGAGTTGGAAGCAGACTTGGGGCGAGTGGCAGCAGGAGTCACAGCGAGAGGCCTGAGCTCCCGTTATCAGCCAGCGGTCGTGTCTCCACCATCAACCCATCTGCCGTCGTCGTTTGGTTAACATGCTCATCCACATAATCACAAGTGAAATCTGACACCCCCAGTCAACAGTCGGTGGGTTCCTCAGACACAACCCTCAGTTGGCATGGCCCGGGAGCAGTCCGTGTCCTCCCATTGCCTTTGTCCTATGCTGTTCCCTCTCCTAAAGAAGTATCTTATGCTGTGGGTTCAGCTCCACTATTTACTGAGGATGATCCAATAGAGGACAGTCAGCAGCTACTGGACAGCCAAGAAGGGGAGGAGACATGCGCCGCTTGCTCCGCTAGGCGGCCAAGTAGTGATTCGGAGAGTGACGTGGGAGGCGGTGTTGCAAGTGTTCAGAGTCCTGAAGCAGACACTGTTGCGGAACCTGAGGAGGACAGCAGTGACGTGCACACAACTGTTGATGATGATGAAGCCGATCGCAATTGGGAGCCGGATGCAGAAGGGGCTACATCATCATCAGGAGAAGAGAGTTGCAGGTTGCCCTTGAGGCAGCAAGGCGGTAGCGCGGTTGGCAGTCAGCGTGGTGGCAGTAGTGGAAATTCAGGAGCCAAATGTGCCTGGGGGAGACCACCTGCTTCGTGGCATCCTACCTTTCCGGGAGGTAGTGGAACAGGGGTTCCTGGAGACGGCGCCAGTAGCAGTCAATTAGTGTGGGCTGCGGTGGGAAAATCAGCTACTCGGCGGTGTGGAAGTTTTTCATAAGGCATTCGGAGGAGGTTCACGTAGCCACATGCAAGATCTGTCGGCAGAAGGTGAAGCGTGGCCAGGGTCCCAATGTCGGCACCACGGCCCTGCATCAACACATGCTTCGCCAACATAAAGCGGCCTGGGAGAACCGTGGCTCTGATGTAGTGGTCCAGCCTGCTGCATCACCCATTGGCCATCCGCTCCCATCCAGCCAAGGCTCCACCACCTCAGCCGAAGGGAGCTATGTGTCAAACCCTCTTTCTTTCGCTCCTGCTTCTCCCGCTTTTAATCAGCCATTCCTCCAACAATCCATCGGCGAAGCCATGTCCAAGAGACAACAGTATACGCCCACTCATCCAACGGCGCAGAAGTTGAATGTGCTCCTGTCCAAGTTGCTGGTGTTGCAGTCCCTCCTTTTCAAGTGGTGGACTCTGCACCTTTCAGAGAATTGATGGCTTGTGCTGAGCCAAGGTGGAGAGTCCCAAGCCGTCATTTCTTTGCGAAGAAGGCAGTACCACCCCTGCATAAGTTTGTACAAGAGAAGGTGGGCCAGTCCTTGAGCCTGTCGGTGTGTTCAAAAGTGCACGGCAGCGTCGACGTGTGGAGCTGTAACTACGGGCAGGGAAAATACTTGTCTTTTACGGTTCACTGGGTAAATGTGATTCCTGCACAGCCACAACAGCAACTCCTCCACGCTCTCGCTCTCAGGCAGTTGGTCCTGTTACAGTGTGCGACGCCGCCTCCTCATCCTCCACCCTATCCTCGGCCTCCACTGCACGTCTAAATCTCGGTGGCCCTTCATCGTACCATGTGTGTAGGGCATGGCGGTGTCAAGGTGTTCTTCACATGGTTTGCCTTGGCGAACGGAGTCACACATGGGAGGAACTGCTAAAGTTCATTCGTAAAGAAATCCGATTATGGCTTACTCCATGAAATCTGGAAATGGGAACCATGGTGACCGACAACGGGAAGAACATCGTGTCCGCGCTGCGACAAGGAAGTGTGAAACATGCACCCTGCATGGTACACGTGTTTAATCTGGTTGTCAAGCGCTTCCTCAAGTCTTCACCCCATTTGCAAAAAATTCTGAAAATGGCAAGGAAACTGTGCATGCACTTCAGCCACTCGTACACCGCCAAGCACACCTTCCTTGAGCTGCAGCGTCAGAACGATATCCCACAACATAGTCTTATTTGTGACGTTGCCACACGTTGGAATTCCACCCTCCATATGTTAGACAGACTATACGAACAAAGAAAAGCCATCACCGATTTCTTGATGATCCAAGCAGATAGGAGTACTCCCCTGTGTAACTTCAATGTGAACCAGTGGCAGCTCATACGTGACACCTGCCATTTGCTGAGGCCCTATGAGGAAGCCACATTATTTGTGAGTCTCCTGGATTACGCCATGAGCGACGTAATTCCACTCCTACATTTCCTACAACAAATGATTGAAACCATGGCTGGTGACGGCAATGGAGACATTGCGTCTACATCTCCAGGCTACATGGGCCCTGTGGGGGCTGAACTGGAGGAGGAGGATGATGAGGGGCAGAGCAGAGCACAGTTTAGGTTGGATGAGATGGCCGGTGTTTCTATTCTTCGGACAGGAGAGGAGGAGCAGGAGCAGCCAGAGGAGCTGGAGGGTTATGAGGAAGTTGAGACAGAGGACCCAGACACACCGTGTCAGTATGCAGTGGAGATGGAGGCAGGTAGTCCCTTCGAGTCACTGGCGCAAATGGCACGATGCATGCTCAGTTGCTTGTGTAGTGACCCCGAATTGTCAAAATTTGTCAACGGGATGACTTCTGGATCTCCACCTTATTAGACCCTCGCTACCGTCCCAAAATGGGGGCCTTTTTTACACCCACTGAGAGGGAGGACAAACTGACCTACTACAGAGAGTTTCTACGTAGTGGTCCATCCACTCGCAGGTCTGACTCGGGGGGGCCCTCTGCGCTCACCTTCCACTGCCATGGCTGCTGGGGAGGGGAGGGATGGCAGGAGTAGTACCAGCTCAATCAGCAGCAGCTTGAGTCTACAGTCGCTAATGAGTAGCTTTTTTCACCCGCATAGTGAAGCAACTCATCAGCAGCAGGTAGACATGGAGCAGGATCTGAACCAGCAGGTGGTGGCATACCTTGACATGGCCATGCCAACAACCATTGAAGATCCGCTGGACTTCTGGGTAGTCAAACTTGATTTATGGCCACAACTAGCAGAGTTTGCCCTGGAAAAGCTGTCCTGCCGGCCAATAGTGTGCCATCAGAGCGGGTGTTTAGTGCCATAGTCACCCCAAGGCGAACTCATCTGTCCACTAAAAATGTGGAGAGACTGAGGTTTGTCAAGATGAATCAGGGATAGATCAGCCAGGATTTCCAGCCACCAATGCCAGATGGCTCGGAGTAGATTGACCATGCTCCTGCAACAAAAATTTCTCAATTATGGTTGGTTATGAAACCCTCTGGGGCAGACCTGGGCATTGTATGGCCCGCTTGCCATATACGGCCCTTTGATTGGCTCTGACTGGCCCGCGCTGACTGGGGGACAACTATGCTGCCTAATCTGGGGGACATCTATGCTGCCTAATCTGTGGGACATCTATGCTGCCTAATCTGGGGGACAAGTATGCTCCTAATCTGGGGGACAACTATGCTCCTAATCTGGGGGACAACTATGCTCCTAATATGGGGGAAACTGATGCTTCTGGCCTTGGGCCTATCATTTTTTGAAGTTTAGCAGTGTTACGCCTAGCGCTCCGGGCCCCCGCTCCTCCCCGGAGCGCTCACGGCGTCTTTCTCCCTGCAGCTCCCCGGTCAGTCCCGCTGACCGGGAGCGCTGCTCTGTCATGGCCGTTGGGGATGCGATTCGCACAGCGGGACGCGCCCGCTCGCGAATCGCATCCCAGGTCACTTACCCGTTCCCGTCCCATGCTGTCATGTGCTGGCGCGCGTGGCTCCGCTCTCTAGGGCGCGCGCGCGCCAGCTCCCTGAGACTTAAAGGGCCAGTGCACCAATGATTGGTGCCTGGCCCAATTAGCTTAATTGGCTCCCACCTGCTCCCTGGCTATATCTGGTCTCCTCCCTTGCACTCCCTTGCCGGATCTTGTTGCCCTTGTGCCTAGTGAAAGCGTTTTGTGTGTTTAAAGCCTGTGTACCAGAACTTCTGCTATCTCCCCTGACTACGAACCTTGCCGCCTGCCCCCGACCTTCTGCTACGTCCGACTTTGCTTCTGCCTACTCCCTTGTACCTCGCCTATCTTCAGCAGTCAGAGAGGTGAGCCGTTGCTAGTGGATACGACCTGGTCACTACCGCCGCAGCAAGACCATCCCGCTTTGCGGCGGGCTCTGGTGAAAACCAAAAATCGAATTTTTGAAAAGTTCACTCATCTCTAATCATTACTTCTAGAGCTCCTCTGTGGGGAGGAAGATAGATAACTGTACAACAATAGCCATACATCAGATATCAAGCATAAGAAGGCCATGGTCCACGAGTTCCCTTTTAAAGGACACAAACTAATGCAAATATAGAAATGAGCAAACCTGTTACTTTTCCCTTTCTCAAGAACTGGTACAGTAAACTTTGCAGATTCAACGCACAGTGGGTACAGAGCTTGACGTTACAACACCCTAGGTGGCACTATAACTTGAACATGACAGAACTGTCTAGAAAAGAACACATTGATTGAAAATACTGCAACTTTACTGAGACCTTAGACTGCAACCAATTGATCAAAGCACAACTGGCACCCAAAGTCAAATTATCGTAACAGAATAAGAATCACTACTTGGCACAAGTCTGTTTTTCTGTTGCTCCTATGCACAGTCCTTTATATGGACTTCAGTTGTTTACACAGGTCAACTCTTCAGGTGCACTCAGGCATAGGGACATCCAACGTCATGCCCAACCTTCAGCGCATATGGAGACAACAGTTCCTACCAAGTTTGGGACTAATTCACTACAACCCAGCTCTGGCACTATGCAGCCCGACACCTCCCAAACTGACCCCTTTACAGACTGACAATATACTGAGCCTCCTCCAACAGCCCAAACATGGCCCCACAAGCTATTAACCTCTCTAGGTATGACTCAACAGGACTAACCCAAAAATTGCCCAAACAGCTAATAATCTAATTTTGACACTCTATACAGATGGAGCATGAGAAGCAGTCTGTGAGAGATGAAGGCATAAGGATATCTAAAGGAGGGGAGGGCATAAGGAGTTTCCTGTGGTAGAGGGGTCATAAGAAGCAGTCTGTGACAAATAGAGGCATATAAAGCAGTGAGAAATGGTAGCATATGGAATTATGCAAAAGAGTAGGATATAAGGAGCTGTCTATGAAAGTGAGGTTATAAGGAACAACCTGTTACAGATAGAAACATAAGGAGCTTTCTGTGAGAGGGGACACAAGGTGCAGTCTGTGAAACATGAGAAAAAGAAGAACGTTTGAGGGGGCATAAAGAGCAGTCAGAAAGTGGGGAAGCAGTCTGTGAATGATGGGGGCATAAGGAGCTGTCTGTGAGCCATGGGGCATGAGGAGCAGTCTATGGTTTTGTGTAGAAATAAAAGCTGTGTCAGCAATATGATTACATGGTACTGCAAATGGTGTTCCTGGGGACTGTGAGGTTTACTAAAGACATCTAGTGGTCGTTTGTAACTCTGCACATTTCCTTACTGGTGATGTTAAAGGGGTATTCCAGGATTTTTTTTATTTTTATTTACTTGACTATGCTACAGGGGCTGCACAGTTAGTGTAATCCATAATATAGTGTCTGTACCTGTGTGTGACGGTTTTCTCACAATTCTTCTGTGATTTTCACCCCAATATTTATTTTTAACAGCATACAAAATGACTGTTGTCTCAGATTTTTCCCAGGTTGCAGTGCGGCCGAGACCTGACTCCCTAGTCAGCTGATGACAGGGAGCCTGTCTGCTTCAACGGGTGGAGGGATCGCTTGGTGGGAGAGAGATCAATCTGCAACTAATGCAACAGCTCTAGGTGCCCTGATTGAAAACCACACTGATTTGAATGGATGCAGCTAATTTATGTTTCAATGGGTGGGGTGGCTGATGTGTGGGAGGGAGGAAGATGGAATTGTGGAATTTATAGTCAAAAAAAGAAAAGTCAAACAGGAAATACCAGTTCACAAACAGCTAGCCACAGTGTTATGGTAATCTCATGACATAGCCATTTAGCCCCAAGACAAGCGCAGATCCTTCCTGAGCATGTCCATTACTGTCTGTCAGGTACGTACTATAATCACCTTATGGTGGATAACCCTTTTAATGTTAATCACTTCCTGGCACACTCCCCTATAGCAACCCATGCAAAAGAGACACTTTTATTTAACATGCTTTCATCTACTGTCCAGTCAGATCCAAAGCCCTACATCTGAAGTAGGTCCCTCGGGTTCTCGACAACTGGTAGATTTCTTACAGAAAGTAACTAGGGTTGTTATGGACTACTGCATGTGATTTGAGCCTTTAAAGATGTCCTGGCCATATAATCAGACCAATACCTATAGTATGGTGTAGGAGGAGATGGAACAGTTGAGAGAAAGAGTGATGGAGGAAGGTTCCCAGCTGAACACTATTAAGTTTTGCAGGATCTCAGAGGAGGTTCTCTCTCACGACATCCTCAATCATCTCATCCAGCTCTTTCAAGCCTTCACTTCCCAATTTGGAATGGAAGATAGATAAAGCTTACCCCATACCCAAAGTGAGATTGTGTCCAAAGGATAGGGGATAAGATGTATGTGTCCCCCCCCCCCCCCCCCCACCACCTTTAAAACTTTCTGGACAGAGGTCAGGTACAAAGGATGCAGGACATGACTATTCCAGATGGCACCAACCAAATTCTACAGAATAAAGATGTTTTGCATAAGTGTCATTGAGGAACAGTAATAACTCATGATGTTTTTATATTGTAAAAAAAAAAAAAAAATCATGTATACCTGTGAAGGAAATTCCTCCCCGCTGCTCTAGTTATAGATGTCAACCCACTTAACCCCAAGAGGTATAGAACATTTATGTGTAGCTCCGGCTCTTTTATTCTACAAAATATTGCTCACTGCTGCATTAATAAAGCCACAAAGCAGCAGTAAGCAGGGAAGATAATTAAATATGAAGATAGAGGCTTCCTGCCGTCTTAGCTACGGGTAAAAGTATACAAACAATAAGCAGATAGTCTTTTCGTGTTGCCATTTGGAAATTTGATTTGTGATGTGACTAAGCTGGATTCCGGGAAATTGCATTATCTAAAGCAAGTGACAAGCAGAGCAAAGGCATTTATAGTGTCAAAACGTGTAACCTTGAACAACGTGGGAACACATTTATAAGAAATAAAGTCCAGGCAAATATATGGCATCTTGCTAATTATTAAAGGGCTGGAATAATAGGCATCTAAGCAGTATTCTGTGTACCATATATAGTGACAGTGGTAGAATTAGAGATCTACAGCTGCAGTGTAGAGAGTCTGGCGAGTACGACCCCACACAAAGCATGTTGCAAAACTACAACTCCTGGCATGCCCGGACAGCCCTTGGCTGTCCGGGCATGACAGGAGTTGTAGTTTTGCATCAGCTGGAGGGCCTCAGGTTGGTCTGTAGTCTAGATTTGGCACCATAGAGATGTGTGTCTATCTTGCTAGATACAATTGGTCAGCCACCAATTGTGCACGTAGAGGCCTGTAATTTTCATCAGAGGTATACTTCAACTATGAGAGACATAATAATGAGAAAAAAAAATCACATTGGCTGATTTTTAACCCCCTCAAGGATGCAGGGCGTGCGGGTACGCCCCCGTTCCCGAGTCCTTAAGGACTCTGGACGTACCTGTACATCCTGTGTCCTGCTAATGGGGTTTAAACCATTCTCACAAGCAGAGAACGGGTTAAACCCTTTGGGTCCCGGTTGCTACGGGCAGCCAGGACCCACGCGAGCGAAGTGAGTATGCATTTTTTTTTCATTGTGGCCTCAACAACATATCTAAAATGTTATGTATCCAGAATACATCTTTAATCCCATAGAAATTAATTTCTGTTTGTGACAAAAAATGGGCAAATTGGTGGATACAGACAGAAAAACGTGTGAGCAAAACCTTAAAAGGGTAATCCAGCAATAGAAAAAAAATGCAAAGCTAATTTCTTCCAAAATCAGCACTACCCTTGTCCCTGGGTTTTGTGTGGTATTGCAACTTTGTTCCATTTACCGCAATGGAACTGATCTGTAACTTAAAGGGGTACTCCGCCCCTTTGGATAGAGGATAAGATGTCTGATTGCGGTGGTCCCGCCACTGGGGACCCCCACAATCTCTCCTGCAGCACAGCTTCTGATCCCCATTGCTACATCAAAGAAGCCTGAAGTGGGGAGGGGGGGGGGGTGATTATGTATATAACAGTCTAACCTTGCAGTATATTCTGGCTTAGATTGTTTTGGCATCTTGGCATTTTAAAGGGGTACTCCACCCCTAGACATCTTATCCCCCATCCAGCAGTGGGACCTCCTCGAATTCTGCTGCAGCACCCCAGACATCTGATGCACAGAGTGAACTTCTCTTCGTGCCGGATGACTGGCAATGCGGGGCGGAGTCACGGTCACGCTCCGCTTTGACGTCACGACCATGACCCCTCAATGCAAGCCTATGGAAGGGGGCGTGACGGCCACTACGCCCCCTCCCATAGACTTGCTTTGAGGGGTTGGGGGCGTGATGTTACAAGGGGGCAGAGCCGTGACATCACGTTACTCAGGCCCCTGTATCGTGAGTCATAAGGACCGGAGTACCCCTTTAAGGATAGTTGTGGGGCTGTATTTGGAAGAAATTTTCACAAATGAAGTAGTGTGCCATCCAAACAGAATTTTCGTGTCTTGACACAATATTTTTAGGAGGCATGGTGAGTCGCGCTGTTATAGATGGTGGATCCGGCTGCTGCACCTCCGCTTATTTTTATATCCCCATATAGATGCTGTATCGGGCCGCTATGCCTCCACTTATTTTTATATCCCCATATAGATGCTGTATCGGGCCGCTATGCCTCCGCTTATTTTTATATCCCCATATAGATGCTGTATCGGGCCGCTATGCCTCCGCTTATTTTTATATCCCCATATAGATGCTGTATCGGGCCGCTATGCCTCCGCTTATTTTTATATCCCCATATAGATGCTGTATCGGGCCGCTATGCCTCCGCTTATTTTTATATCCCCATATAGATGCTGTATCGGGCCGCTATGCCTCCGCTTATTTTTATATCCCCATATAGATGCTGTATCAGGCCGCTATGCCTCCGCTTATTTTTATATCCCCATATAGATGCTGTATCGGGCCGCTTTGCCTCCGCTTATTTTTATATCCCCATATAGATGCTGTATCGGGCCGCTATGCCTCCGCTTATTTTTATATCCCCATATAGATGCTGTATCGGGCCGCTATGCCTCCGCTTATTTTTATATCCCCATATAGATGCTGTATCGGGCCGCTTTGCCTCCGCTTATTTTTATATCCCCATATAGATGCTGTATCGGGCTGCTATGCCTCCGCTTATTTTTATATCTCCATATAGATGCTGTATCGGGCTGCTATGCCTCCGCTTATTTTTATATCTCCATGTCACTGTCCGCCATAGGCTTACTGATAAAAAAAAACACATCTGTCCGGAATTTTTTTTATCGCATTATACTTTCTGTCCCTTTCAATCTGGTCACAGCGGAATGGGCAGAAAATATTTCTTGCACTTTTTCACCTTTGTTAGCGAAGAAATCCTCAGGCATCTGATGTCTGCTTTCAGTAGGTAGCGTTATGGGATTATAACCCCAAAAAAATGCTATAAACATTAAATTGGCCCTTTTTTTCTCTTCGGCCTCTCAGACATGTTTTAAACACCATTAATGGCTTGCTCACGAAAGCAGAACAATATTTACGCGTTCATCTTTTAAAGCATTTACACAATGAGAGACTGATAACATGTTGCAGAACACAAATTAAGGTTATTGGAGCAGAAACCAAATCTATCAGGCTATGTATACGAAATGAGGAAAAGGCCAAGTGTTGTACAAGCGCGGGCGGCGCGCGGATAACTTTACAGATCTAAAGGAGAAGCGTGCTTTTTTTTTTTCTTCTTTTTTTCTCGTTTTCCAGAGCTTATTTCGTTCACCCTAGATCAGTGGTCACAAGCTGTAGCCTTCCAGATGTTGCAAAACTTCAACTCCCAGCATGCCCGGACAGCCTTTTGAAGTTTTGCAACATCTGGAGGGCCACAGTTTTAGATCACAGCCCTAAATTGAATTTTTTTTAGGTGCACAAACATGCGGTTGACATGGTGCCACAGGTTGCCATAGTAACTAATCAGACATCTACTTCATACTTTCCCCTGACAAAAGGATGATGGTTAAATTCTCGGCGGTTGTCATAAACATCATTTCGTACAGCGAGATAGAAGTAAGGCACAAATATGTACTGGGCTAAGTGTGTGTTCTGGGTGCTGATCATTGGGGACTATGGTGGGAATTTATCATTGACTTTAAACTGTTTTTTTTTTTTTTTGGGGGGGGGGGGAGAAAGTAAATTGTCACAAATTTTTGTGCAATAGGTGAAAAATTTGCAACATTTTTGCACAATCTCATGCCAGCCCAGACAAAACTTGTCTATCTCTAAGCTATTATGCTATTTATGAAGAGGTAAAGGATTTTTTTCTTTCTTCAGCCTTTGAGTTATTACCTCAGTGCGCCGCCGCTTTGTCCTATTTTCATGCATGAGACCCATAGAAGTAATTTTTTCTTTTATTTTTACTGTTGTCTCTGACCTTTCCCAGCATTCCATGAGACAATGGCCCTCATTTGCGAAGAGTGTTGGGTTTTTACCAGTTGGAAATGTTGGTTCAGACTTGCAGGATTCCATTCTATTAACTATGGGGATTCATAGATTTACAAGTCGGGAACATTTTCTGACCAGCTATTTGTAGATGAAAATTTCCAGCCATTTATTCACATCTAGTAAATAGGTCAGGTTCTGAAACCATGCCCCTTTTCGGGCTAAGTTCACCCCTTTGCAACAGACCATGCCCCCTTTTTGACTTTTCACAATGTCGGGTTATTTTAAGTTATTTTGGCGCATAGTGTCTGCAACATATCTGCGCCAGGAAAATCCGACAAACCCGACAGGGTTTGTCGGATTTTCCTGGCGCAGATATGTTGCAGACATTATGCGCCAAAATAACTTGAAATAACCCGACAAAAATGAGTCGGTTTTAGAGGGCCAATATATCATAAGCCACATGGTCTCCAGGGGGCGTGGCTTTGCTGCAGTGGGTGCGTGGATAGCATTACTTAAAGGGGTACTCTGGTGAAAAAAATGGTTTTTTTTAAATCAACTGGGGCCAGAAAGTTAAACAGATTTGTTAATTACTTCTATCTAGCCATCCTGCTCTCTGCTGACACCTTTGTCCATGTCATGAACTGTCCAGAGCAGTAGCAAATCCTCATAGCAAACCTATCCTGCTCTGGGCAGTACCTAAAATGGACAGAGGTGTCAGCAGAGAGCACTGTGGTCAGACAGAAAATAACCAAACAACTTCCTCTGTAGTATACAGCAGCTGGTAAATACATGAAGGATTATGATTTTTTATTAGAAGTCATTTACAAATCTGTTTAACTTTCTGCCACCAGTTGATTTGACAAAAAAAAAAAAAAATAGTTTCCCACCAGAGTACCCCTCTAAGTAAATCCCTTCCATCCTGCAATCCACTAACTCACTGCAGAATCACCACACACCCTGGATACCATGTGAGATTTTTTTTGGTGCAACTTTGCTGTTTATTTCCAAGGAAATACTGTGTGGATAATACTCACAGCAGCCTCCCATTGATTTCATTTGGAGTTCCCACAGGTTGGAAGTTCCGTTATGAATGAGAAACTGGATTACTGAAGATTGAACATCTTAAATCTTTTGACGGAATCTGCTGGTAAAGGGCCATTAGCCAATGAGGTGCTGTTTTCAACAGCTGGAGGCACACTGGTTAAGAAACACGGATATACAATATACGTCCATGTGTTGCCACTTCATGGTTGTTATGTGAACTGCAGACTGTTCAGTGTTTTTTCTGGCATTTGGTGATAACGTGTTGAATTGGAATCATGAGAAATTGAACAGCACCAGATATTGTGGCTTTTGTTAATTCTGCGATTCCACGATATGTCAGGTTTATCTGAAGTGGTCAAGTAAGGATGGCCTAGGCCAGTGGTCTTCAACCTGCGGACCTCCAGATGTTGCAAAACTACAACTCCCAGCATGCCCGGACAGCCAAGCAGACCTCCAGATGTTGCAAAACTGCAACTCCCAGTATGCCCGGACAGCCGTTGGCTGTCCGGGCATTCTGGGTGTTGTAGTTTTGCAACATCTGGAGGTCCGCAGGTTGAAGACCACTGGCCTTGGCTGTGTCGAGCAGCATGCTGTATAGATAGAGAAAACAGGGAACACTGTTAATAGAGCAATTAGCCAAATGACTTACACTTACATACTCACACTTACATACTGTATAGGTTACATCAAGCTCATCTATGTAGCTAAGTGTATGCCATGTGAAAAGACAGGGTACTCCTGGCATCATGCCCCTATTCATCATCATGAGTTCCTCAAGGTAGAAATCTGTTTTCCCCATTCATACCATCTGCGTTATCAAAAACTCACTAGGGGGTATAGATGGCAGACAATGATTAATGAATAATTGACAATGATTTTCTTAATGGGCAGCTTTGTATACCCATAGTGGCTTAATGCAAATAGGTGTGCAATAATGCATATGGGACACAAACATTTGGTGACAAAGCCCAGGATTAATGGCTCAGTAAGGAAAGCGGTGCAGATGTGGAAATCATTAATTTTCAGATGATGTACATCTAGGCAGTGAAGCATGGCGGCATGACATTCCAGCTGTAGAGTGGAATATACTAGAAGATAACACGGAAGTCTTTGGACTAAAGAAATCTACTAAATACAATCTCAAACACACACTACATTCATGTCAGATAGTAAGATTACACCATTGCATGGATAGGGTATAACACCAACAGATGAGCTCCATGTCAGTGACATAGCTTTTCATACACAAAACATAAAGTGTAAGATCAGAATGTATGGAATATTACATCCTGATCCCTTATGACACTCTTCCATGCCTGCACTTTTATATGGAATAGAGCAGTCATGTAGAAGAACAATGATCTATAAAATATGGCTTTATTATGGCAGACTGCAATCTACCTTATACCTAGTAACTGGCCTATCTAATAATAATAGGAGTGTCTGAATAAGAGACCTCCATTAAAGGGGTATTCCGGCTTTAAACATCTAATCCCCTATCCAAAGAATAGGGGATAAGATGTATGATCGCAGGGGTTCCACCGCTGGGGTCCCCCGCGATCTCGGTGCAGCCCCGGGCATACTTTCCCGGGCACTGCCTTCGAGAAGGGGATGTGATGTCATGGCCACTCCCCCTAGTGAGGTCACACCACACCCTTCCATTCATGTCTTTGCGGCCAGAATTCCCCTTTAATGAAATAGAACAGAAAGCAGCTCCAAATCGTCCGTCTCTCTCTCTCTCTCTCTCTCTCTCTCTCTCTCTCTCTCTCTCTCTCTCTCTCTCACTACGCTTTTGTATAACATGCACAGCTGATTTCTCTGTTCAGTACAATATGTAATACTCAATTTCCCCTGTGGAGGCACTGCAGGGAAATTGAACACTTACTTTTAGCATCCTCCAAGAATTGCACCTAATTGCTGGGATTGGCAGCAGAAGGATCTCCTGTGATTAGTCTGTTTTTTACTTGGAGAGACCCGTCTAACAAAAATGTTTTTAAAGAGGTACTGTGGAAAACCAACTGGTGCCAGATTTGTAAATTACTTCTATTAAAAAAAAAAAATCCAGTACTTTGCTGCTGTAGGCGCCACAGGAAGTTCTTTTCTTTTGGGAGAAAATCCCCATAGCAAATCTCTCCTGCTCTGGACAGTTCCTGACAAGGGCAGAGGTGTCGGCAGAGAGCACTGTGATCAGACAGCAAAGGAATTCAAAAGGAAAAGAACTTCCTGTGGCACATAAAGCAGCTGATAAGTACTGGAGGGATTAAGATTCCTAAATAGAAGTAATTTACAAATCTGTTTAACTTGCTGGCACCAGTTAATTTAAAAAAAATTGTTTTCCACCGGAGTACCCCTTTTAATAGCTAATGCCAATACAGTCAACAATCTGTTTTACTTACAAACTTGTGACTTGACAGCCCAATAACCCTTAAGTTATTCTTACTTAACCCCTTAAGGACCAAGCCCATTTTAACCTTAAGGACCAGGCCAATTTTATTTTTGCGTCTTCGTTTTTTCCACCCCGCCTTCTAAAATCCATAACTATTTTATATTTCCATCTACAGACCCATATAAGGGCTTGTTTTTTGCGTGACCAATTGTACTTTGTAATGAAAGCTCTAATTTTACCATAAAATGTACGGCGAACCCAAAAATTTATTTTGTTAGGCAGGAAATTTAAATGAAAACCAAAATTTTGCACATTTTGGAGGGTTTCGTTTTCACACTGTACAATTATGGTAAAAATTACATGTGTTCTTTATTCTGTAGGTCAATACGATTAAAGTGATACCCATGACTAGATACTTTTATATTTTTGTACCTCTTAAAAAAAATCTAAAACTTTTTGTACAAAATCAGTAATCTAAAATCGCCCTATTTTGACCACCTATAACTTTTTCATTTTTCCGTATATAGGGCGGTAAGAGGGCTCATTTTTTGCTCCGTCATCTGAACTTTTTACCGATACCACATTTGCATATCTAAAACTTTTAGATAATTTTTTATAAAAAAATATTGGAATAAAATGTGACAAAAAAGCAGCATTTTTGGACTTTTTTATTTTTTTATTTTTACGTTTACGCCGTTCACCGTATGGGATCATTGACATTATATTTTGAGAGTTCAGACATTTACACACGCGGCCAGGGATACCAAATATGCTTTAAAAAATTATTTACGCTTTTTGGGGGTAAAATGGGAAAAACTGACAATTTTCATTTTTATTGGGGGATATTTTTCCCCCCCTTTTTATTTATTTATTTATTTTTTTTACATTTTTCATCTTTTTTTTTCTACACTTTTTATGTCCATAGGGGACTATCTAAAGCAATCATTTGATTGCTAATACTGTTCAGTGCTATGTATAGGCCATAGCACTGATTAGTGTTATCGGTGATCTTCTGCTCTGGTCTGCTCGATCTCAGACCAGAGCAGCAGACACCAGGAGACGGATGGAGGCAGGTGAGGGGACCTCCGTCCGCATTATAGATGATCGGATCACCGCGGCAGCGCTGTGGGCGATCTGATCATCTATTTTAACATGCGCATTGCCGCAAATGCTGTGATCTGTACTCATCACGGCATCTGAGGGGTTAATGGCGGACATCCGTGGTCCTACACGGGACGTAAAAGTACGTCCTGGTGCGCGAAGTACCGCCAAACCAGAATGTCTGTGGTCGTTAAAGGGTTAAAGAGATTGCCCGGGGAGCAGACAAGGTATTACCTTCTCTCGCTCTCTGGCATTCCACTTCCACCCTGCACTTTTCTCGGAAGTAAACCTTTTGAGATGAGAGAGGGTGTGAACCATTTCACAATACCATTTCACAATCATTACGTGCGATACTACACCCGCATGCTATGTCTAATAACCCCTCAATGTTTATGCAACATCATGCAACTATTGGCCATTGCATGTGGGTCTGGTTTTGCCTACTGAATTTCCTCAGTGTGAACGAGCCATAATAGTCAAAGCAGACTGAGATTACACTTGTTCAGGACTGCTTGTGCCTCCATATTGAAGGACTGTTAGAGACGTTCATTTAGTAAATTGCATAGGGTGGTCTTTATCTGTTGGAAAACTGCATTTACCATCATGCCTGATCCCTACTCGTAGTTTCCCTGCTTAGTGACACACCTTGGTCACCGTGGGCAGAACCAGCTGTTGAGTTAACCCCAACGTGTTTTTGTTGCACTAAGGGTATTACATAGGGACGCCATTGGTAGAAAATAGGGAAAATGAATTTACTTTTTTTTTTTTTTTTTAAGCCAGACTCCCTTTTAAAATCCCTGTAGTAAAGTTAGGCATCATTAGCTAGATTTTCCACTCTTCCCTACGGTATATCTTTGCAAGTAAAATGCAAATTGCTGCTCTATGACAACTGTGTACAAGAAACAGGTCCGCCACTCGGGAGTTATATAAGTCATTATCACACCTGTTGCCTCCTTAAGACTATTAACTGGATATAAGAAAAATAGAGGGAAATAAAGCTAAAGAGAAAATGCCATCATTGGATTGGATGCGGTGCTATAAAATTAATAGGGAAATAAAAGGAAGATTTCTTGTCCATCTCTTCTCTGACAATGTTACTAAGGCCCGGAATATCAGGTACCCAGGAGACCTCATTACGGCAATCCCTACCACACAGGCATCACGGAAGGATCTTTAGAAAAGCCATTTATCGCACACCGCAAGAAGCAAAGGGGTTAATTTTTAACGCATCATGTAATGGACTGTCTGTATAAATAAGATTACGGCGCTCTTGATGTCAGCTCATTAGGTGTCTTACAACATCTGCAATTCATTAATACCACCTTGGAGCTGATAAGCCACTTAATCATGGCTCATGGTAGAAAGGAACTTTTCTGTTTTGTGCACAAATGTGCGTATGTCGTTTTTTTCTTCTTTTTTCTTGTAAATGAAAAGTAAAGTGATATCTATGAATTACAGGTTCAGTGGCAGCTTTAATGATTGGTATTTGTCCTGTATTATTTGTGTGCGTAGTGCGACATTTGGAGCACCCCACTGAGTCGGGATAAAGAAAAGTGTGATTAATGGAATAAAGCAATGAAAGGGCTCAGCATTCAGGGTAATATTACTCTGACAAACACCAGACAAAAAATTCACTTATTTAATTTGCCCTTTTAACAGCCACTGTTATCGTTCTTATGGAATGAAATAAAAACTCAATATGTGGAGTCTGTTGGGATGTCGTTTTCAAAGTAACAGGGCGGTATGTGCGTAAATGTACCGGAAATGGGAGTGTTATAGACTTGGAGCATATACAGAGGGGATTTGCCCATCTCTTAATCAACTGGAATTATTCAGGTTTTTTTAATGTGTTTTATTATATCATGAAAGTGTATCATGTGGCACTGCTGATCCAATGAAACAGTTTAAAACACAAGAGTAACACTAACCCTGACTATACTACCATTGCCCTGTCTTCCTACCTAGACCTTGTGGGAGAGAAAAAGCAACACTCTCATCCTCTTATTCCGTCCTCATATCCCGACCTCATATCTCAACCTTATATCCTGTCCTGATATCCTGTCCTCATATTCTGACCTCATATCCCGTCCTTATATCCCAACCTCATATCTCAATCTTATATCCTGTCCTGATATCCTGTCCTCATATCCTGTCCTTATATCCTGACCTCATATGCCATCCTAATCCTCATATCCTGTCCCCATATCCTCATACCTCCTATCTCGACCTTATATTCCATTGTTATACATCCAAATATCCGGAAATCATATCTCGTCCTCATTTCAATAATGAGCAGCCATGTAATCATTACTTGGTAACCGTTCCATCCTTTGCCCATTGGTCTGAGCAGGGATGATGTCACCACTGCTCTAGCATTGGTTACAGTGGAAACTAAACTAATTGGCTGATAGCTTAATCATATATCCTTTCCAGACCACACTGAAGCCACCCCCCATGACAAAATGAGGAGAACGAAACATGCATTGGGGAACGTGTGTAGTGGTGGTAGATCAGGAAGATTCAATTCTCCCATGTACTTTTACTGAGGTTCTTTGTGTTATTGAATTGTCCATCTTGTGTGGTTATCACCCTAGGCAATGTTACGGTGTTCCTTTTTCTTTGGTCTTTTACCACACCTCGGGTTTACTGTTTATTTGCACTTCTTGCGATTTATATGCCTGCCCCACTGCTATTTTTGTGAGCGTATTCTGTGTCATATCTATTTGCAAATTTTATCTTGTTTTTCATGTATGTTTTCTTGACATTTAATAAACAAATTGTATTAATATTTTTACATACTTTTTGTTGTTGGAGCTTTAATTTTGGAGTTTATATTTTGATTTTGCTCAGCAACTCCTACTGCAATTGCCTTAATTCTGTTTGGAGTCATTGATGATGGCATCTAAAGGGTTAATAAAGGGCAGTAATGGAATGGCCATTGCCCGTCATTACCGGTGAGCGTACGGCTACTGACAGTAGCCATTACTTTAAATACCGTATTTAAATATAATACCATTAAAATATAGTACCATTAAAATAATAGACTACAATAAAATAATGTCTTTTTTAGAGGGCAAACTTACAAGATATATGAAAATATACTAAATATTTTTTCCTTCCCTCTATAAAGTTCTGATCTAAGAATCCCCAAGTCCAATTATTTCTCCCCAGAGAGCTGTTACTTGTCTAAACTAGTCAGTGTCCTGGCTAGAGCAGGAAGGAGATAGAGATATAGGTCTAGTCTAATGACTTCTTCATTAAAGGGGTGCTCCACAGGAAAAAAAAAAAATTAATCAACTGGTGCCAGAAAGTGAAACAGATTTGTAAATTACTTCTATTAAAAAATCCTAATCCTTCAAGTACTTATCAGCTGCTGTATGTTCCAGAGGAAGTTCTTTTCTTTTTGAATTTCCTTTCTGTCTGACCACAATGCTCTCTGCTGACATCTCAGTCCATTTTAGGAACTGTCCAGAGCAGGAGAAAATCCCTACAGCAAACCTATCCCGCTCCAGACAGTTCCCTCAATAGACAGAGGTGTCAGCAGAGAGCACTGTGGTCAGACAGAAAGGAAATTCAAAAATAAAAGAACTTCCTCTGGAGCAGCTGATAAGTACTGGAAGGATTAAGATTTTTGAATAGAAGTAATTTACAAATCTAAGGCCGGTAAGTAGACAGCTCTCACCTCCCACTGGACACAGGTGTGCACGGACTGGCGGAAGCGCAACTGCCCAATACAGCAAATAAAGTAGAACGTCCAGCACTCGCTAGTGCCTAAGGCCATGACTAAGGGTCTTGTTACCTGAAACGCGTAGGCGTACGCTCTGTCCTGTTCATGTATCTGCTTTTATGCCAATAAACATTATTGCAACGGACATCGAGTGCTGGACGTTCTACTTTGTTTAATTTACAAATCTGTTTAACTTTCTTGCACCAGTTGATTTAAAAGAAAAAAAAGTGTTTTCCAGGGGGGGTACCCCTTTAAGAAGCAAATAATGATTCATATCATATACACAGGGGTGTAGCTATAAGGGGTGCAGAGGTAGCAGTTGCACTGGATCCCTGGTGCCTAAGGGGGCCCTAAAGGAAACCAGTATTATAATTGGCATATAGGGCCCTGTTTCAGATTTTACATTGGGGCCTAGAAGCTACAAGTTACGCCTCTGCATATACACATAATAAATAGCCATGGTTAGCGATCTCATCCCAGCACAGTAGAGCTATGTACACTTCTACATGATCCCCATATGTTTAGATATGTAGCACATATGTTCAGTGTGTGGGAGCAAAGGGCCCATCCATTCATGGATTCCGAATGCCCATATACTATTTACAGCAATATGTTGTTGTAACATATTGTTGGAAACACAGCGACAACCTGCTTTGCAAGCAGCCAAATTGCTTATGCAGACTTTCACTTATCCTGGCCTGCTTTAGAGCGCAGTATCAGCCTGGCAAATATATTGATTTAGATCATTCTTAACTGTGTGCAATAAATAGGAGAGATTCAGAGAATCAGTATTCAGGAACGTAAGAGAAAAATTCAATCTACCATAAATGGAATCCTGCAAGATATCTGGGTTAATACCACATTTTATACTCATGTATATGTATATTTAGTCCTATGGCCATGTTTGGAACCATTATTTACTGTTCAGTTAATGACATCATGAATTGATTAGGATTATTCATATTATTATTTCTTCTGCTAAGTATAGTTATTTCATTCAATTAAATCCACTCAAATTATTGTAATTCCAGCTCAATAACTTTAGAATACATTCTAGGATAAGTACTGTGAAGGGTGAGGATGAAATAGGTATTAGCAGGGCAAAATTTACAGCTTGTGTTACCCTGGACTCGCGGACTGAATACACTCATTATGGTGATTCCACAAGGCTTGGATTTACCATTGATCTCATCCCTATACAAAGAATGTGGTGAAATGAATCACAAATACACATTATACAATTAAATAGACAAGCACAGGCAATATATATATATATATATATATATATATATATATATATATATTTATATATATATACATTTTTTTTTAACTGTCCTAAACCCCTTCACTCTTTGGTGATTTTTTTATTTTTTCACTTTTGTTTTTTCCTCCTCACAAAATTATAACTTTCAATTTTCCACCTAATAATCCATATGAGGGCTTGTTCTTTGTGCCAACAATTTAACCATTAATAATTTCACTACAAAATCTAGAGCAAAACCAGAAAAAAAAATATTAGTAATTTTTAGCGGCTTCCGTTTCTACGCAGTGCAGTTTTTGGTAAAATTGCACCTTATATTTATTCTGTAGGTCCATACGGTCACAAGGATACCCAATTTATATAGGTTGGATTTTATATTACTCCCCAAAAAATTTATAAACTACATGCACCAAAATTAATACATTGAGAAATGACCTTTTCTGACCCCTTTAACTTTATTTTCCGTATAAGGGGTGGTATGAGGGCTCATTTTTTGCACCGTGATCTGAAGTTTTTGTTGATACCATTTTTATTTTGATCGTACTTTTTGATCACTTTTTATGCAATTTTTATGGGAAAAAAAGTGACCAAAAATATGCTCTTTTGGAGTTTGGAATTTTTATACGTGTACGCCATTGGCCATGCAATTTAAATAACAGTATATTTTTATAGTTCGGACATTTACGCACGCTGCGATGCCCCATATGTTTATTTTTATTTACACTTTTTTTTTAATGGGAAAAGGGGGGTGATTCAAACATTTATTAGGTAAGGGGTTAAATCACATTTATTAACACTTTATTTTCACTTTTTTTTTGCAATGTTATAGCCCCTATAGGGGACTATAACATTGCACACACTGATTTCCTACACTGATCACTGCCATGCAATAGCATGGCACTGATCAGTGTTATCACCGCTCTACTGCTCCTGCCTGGATCTCAGGCACGGAGCAGTCATTCAGTGATCGGACAACGAGGAGGCCAGTAAGGATCCTCCGGGTGTCCTGAAAGCTGTTCGGGATGCTGCGATTTCACCATGGCGATCCCGAACAGCACCACTGAGCTAACCGGCAATGTTTACTTTAGTTTTAGATGCGGAGATCAAGTTTGATTGGCGCATCTAAAGGATTAATGCCGGACATCAGCCAATCGGCGACCCACCGGGTATGATGCGCACTCAACTGCTGAGTGCACATCATACCTCAGGAGCCGCAGATGGACTTTAATGAACGTCCATTTGCGGCAAGGGGTTAAATCTGTCAAATTGAAATACATATTTGTGGGAAAATATTCCATATAACTATTAATCTCAAAATGTTTTCATTCTGGGCCTAGGAGACCAGTGGGTTAACCTACTTAGTGATTAACAGTTATATACATAGTAACATCGTTTGTAAGGTTGAAACAAAAAAAACAAAAAAAACTCCATTGATTTCAACCTAAAACCCTACTGTGTTGATCCAGAGGAAGGCAAAAAAAAAAAAAAAACATAGGGCTCATACCAATTGCCTCACGAAAAATCTCTTTCTGATTAAAATATGGCATCAGAATAAATCCCTGAATCAACGTTCTATCCCCATCAATTTAGTATCCATAACCTGTAATATTATATTTTTCCAGAAAGGCATCCAGGCCCCCGCTTGAACTTGTTTATTGAATCAGACATCATAACATCAGAGAGAGATCCATAGTCTTACTGCTCTTACAGTAAAGAATCTCTGTCTGTGATGATGGTGAAACCTTCTTTCATAGAGAAGGATATCACTCCCTAAATACGACCACCCTCTGAACTCCTAAGCCCAGAAGAAGCAGATCTTTAGATAAATAATTTACAAGTTATAATAAATCTTTTCCCGCAAACATTTATATTCATCTGTTCAACTCCCCCTGCTCTACAGCATACTGTCTACAGATTGGACTGCATTCTCAACAGAATGGGTTCCATTTAAAGGGGTACTCTGGTGAAAAAAAAAATTCAGCCACATAGCAAACCTCTCCTGCTCTGGACAGTTCCTGACACAGACAGAGGTGTCAGCAGAGAGCACTGTGGTCAGACAGGAAAGAACTATGCAACTTCCTCTGGAGAATACAGCAGCTGACAAATACTGGAAGGATTAAGATATTTAAATAGAAATAATTTACAAATCTGTTTAACTTTCTGGCTCCAGTTGATTAGAATAAAATTATTTTTCACCAGAGTACCCCTTTAAGCCCATATTAGACAATGCATCACATTTACTGCTCTAAAGGTTCCATAATGTCTTTCTCCCAGTGGGTAAAATTCCCAACACATATCTCTGTTAACACGGGCTTCATCAGGGGTTAACTGATTGTTTACATAGGCTATTCAATCCATGATGAACATTTTAGCTGGATTTAACAAACAGTGGTCCCTCAACATACGATGGTAATCCGTTCCAAATGGACCATCGTTTGTTGAAACCATCATATGTTGAGGGATCCGTGCAATGTAAAGTATAGGACAGTGGTCTACAACCTGCGGACCTCCAGATGTTGCAAAACTACAACACCCAGCATGCCCGGACAGCCAACGACTGTCCGGGCATGCTGGGAGTTGTAGTTTTGCAACATCTGGAGGTCCGCAGGTTGAAGACCACTGGTATAGGAAGTTGTACTCACCTGTCCCTGCCGCTCCGGACCGTCACCGCTCATCACCGCTGTCCTGGATGTCGCCTTCCATCGCTGTTGCCGCATCCCCGGGGTGTCCCCGACACTCCGGCAAGGCCTTTGCTTCCCCGTGATCCTCGCTCTCCGTCGCCGCCATCACGTTGCTACGCACGCCGCTCCTATTGGATGACGGGACGGCGTGCGCAGCGGTGTGATGACGACGATGGAGAGCGCCGACAATGGAGGGGATCCCGAAGAGGACGCGCCGGAGCCCCGAAGATAGGTAAGTGATCGTCAGCGGACCACACGTGGCACCATAAACGGCTATCTGGTGGCAGCTGAAGCAGTCTGCGCTGCCGGATAGCCGTTTATGCTATCGCCCCGACATACAAAAGCATCGTATGTTGATGCTGCCTTCAACATGCGATGGCCTCTGAGAGGCCATCGCATGTTGAAATGATCGTATGTCGGGGCCATCGTAGGTTGGGGGGTCACTGTAGTTGCAGCCATATACAGCGATATTTACTACAATACAATGTCCTGCCTGTTTGCCTTTTCCCATGACATCTATGAGCATCTTTCAACTTGAAATGCATGCATTATGGGGTTTAGTCGAATGCACAGTAACCACTATAATCAGGGCTCAAGTCCTGCAGGAACACGTGGGAACTGCGTTCCTTCACTTTTTTCACAGCAGTAACACCATTCCCATTAGCAGAAGTTCTGCAGGACCAGCCCTTAAGTGGAAATCTTGGGTGAGTTCCTGCACTTTTTTTCCCAGGACTTGACCCCTGACTATAACTCACACCATTGTTATGTCACCCAGACGAATGTACCAATGGCATGTATTGCCAGAAAATAGTGGCAAAAGGGTACTATAAAGAATGATATTCATTCTGCAAAAAAACTCAAAGAAAAAAAAATTATAATCAAGCAATACATTTTTTAAAAAGTGGCCTGGTAATAAAAGTGGCGTGTGTGCATGTGTGTATGTGTGAGGAAGGGGGTGGCCATAAACACTCTATTATAAGATGTCTCCAATAACTAACAAATTCAGCTCTACTGTTTCTATTTTAACTACATATACAGGTACCCCTTCCATTCTTCCTTCCCTTATAGTACAGCTCTAGGAAATGAAGATGCAGAGAAGCGTGCAGCTGAAATCCAAAGGCAGTGACATTTTCCTGCACTATACAAGCCCAATACACGTGAAGGTTGCGAGACGGAGATTTGAGATTCACTCCGCAAGCATATGGCACAAAGGTGAGATGTGAAATAATACCTCAGGGCCTATGCTTACTTTCCAATTAGAAACCAAATGGCCAGCTGTGCCTGGAAATCCTTGCGCGCTGACCTGATTCCCCTCTGCCTTGTTCACACAAGATGAGCATGCATTCCTGTGGACAGCGGACAGGAAACAAGGAAAGGTTTACCACTACACCGATAAACACACAATGGAACGCTCATATACTGCGCTGAACACCTCCAGACCGGGCATTCATTAGGAGATATCGCAGAGAAATAATGAAGCCGTACAACAATATTCTATTTATAAGATCTTCATTTAGGATAAAAACTCCCCCTTTTATGCTGTTTTTCTCACTTCAAGTCCCTAAGAAAACAGATGTTTCTTCAGCCCCTCTTTACTCTCCTGAGAAAGGATAATTTCCTACTTTTGGTTATTGTGAAGCGCTGATTAACTCTAATATAAGCAACTCTATAATGTTCATTCTAGGAAAGGGATGTTTTTCAGGATATTTTAAGTAAACCATTTGTACAGCTGTATTCTCAAGATGCATGGGAGGGGTTGGACGTGCATAGATAAAGGAAGCTTTAGCTATTCTATTGGCAGGGACACTAAAATTTGGTACGTGCTTTCTAAAACAGTTCTATTAATGGTGGCTCACACCTAGGTCGGTATTTCTGAAGGTTTTGCAGCCAGACCCCCATGAATTTAAAGGCATACTCCGCACCCCTAGACATCTTATCCCCTATCCAAAGGATAGGGGATAAGATGTCAGATCACGGGGGTCCCGCTGCTGGGGACCCCCGGGATCTCCGCTGCAGCACCCATCTCTACGGCTTCCACCTCACACCAGCAACTCTTGAGGCTTCGGATCCCGACAACAATGGCGGAAGAGCGTGACATCATGACACCGCCCTATGTGATGTCACACCCCGCCCCCTCAATGCAAGTCTATGGAAGGGGGCGTGACAGACATCCCATAGACTTGCATTGAGGGGGCGGGGTGTGACGTCACACGGGGCGGAGTCGGGACGTCACGCTCTTCCTCCATTGTGGTCGGGATCCGAAGCCTCCAGCGTTGCTGGTGTAAGGTGGAAGCCGTACAGGTGGGTGCTGCAGCCGAGATCCCTGGGGTCCCCAGCAGCGGGACCCCCGCGATTTGATATCTTATCCCCTATCCTTTGGATAGGGGATAAGATGTCTAGGGGTGCGGAGTACCCCTTTAAACCCCTTAACCAGACCCCAAAATGAGTGCAGATCGTTTGCCTAGAATCAAAAATGAATGAAGACCCAGATTTCATTCTGAATTCAACCATCAGATCCCAATATATAGATACCCTAGATGTCATACTCCAAGATTTATTCAGGGCCTAAAGTCCCCCATGCTGTGAAAATCTAAAACAATTACACATTTAGGGTCAGGGTGGGAAAAAAGAAATTATGAAAAATGGATAAGGTTGTCTTAACTTCAGAATCACCACCTCATTTCCCTGTTTTATAGCCCTTTCTTAAATCAGTACAATGTACTCTACACACTACACCCATTTACTATACACACTACTCATATACACAGGGTCGGCGTTAGGGCGGGGCAAACAGGCAATTGCCTAGGGCCCCCATCACCCAGGCTGCTCAGCATAGGCGTGCGCACGGGGTGTGCCGGGTGTGCCTGGGCATACCCTAATCAAGCCCAGGGGGGGATCCATGGCCACCACTGAGCAGCCCGCAGGGGACACATTCTGGACATCCCTGTGTCCCGAAAGATCTTTTCGGGACACAAGGATGTCTCGGATACCTTTCTGCAGCGGCCCCCACATTAACTTTAAAAATGCAGGGGCCCCCGGAAGGTAGCGCATACAGGGACGTCACTGATGTCCCGTGCGTGCGCCCATAGCAACGGAGGAGCGGAGCATCGAGGAGGACGCATGCCGGCCGACATGGTAAGTCACCAGCACCAGCTGGTAGCACGTCATCTTCGGTGTTCCGACCACCACTCCTCTGGTCCCGGGACCTACTGCTATGGTCTATAGGCCATAGCAGTAGATCGTGACCCCGGACAGGAGGACCGGTGGTTGGAACATTGAAGTGGGGCAGAACACAGACATAAAGCCTCCAGCCATACTCTGTATAGGGCTGAAGGCTGTATGTCTGTGGGGGAACTATACTGCACCTAATGTGGGGGAACTGTACTGCACCTATTGTGGGGTAACAGTACTGCACCTAATTTGGGGGAGCTATACTGCACCTAATGTGGAGGAACTGTACTGCACCTAATGTGGGGAAACTATACTGCACCTAATGTTGGGGAACTATACTACACCTAATGTGGGGGAACCATATTGCACCTAATGTGGGGGAACTATACTGCACCTAATGTGGGGGAACTATACTGCACCTAATGTGGGGGAACTATACTGCACCTAATGTGGGGAACTATACTGCACCTAATGTGGGGAGCTATACTGCACCTAATGTGGGGAACTATACTGCACCTAATGTGGGGGAACTATACTGCGCATAATGTGGGGAACTATACTGCACCTAATGTGGGGAACTTTACTGCACCTAATGTGGGGAGCTTTACTGCATCTTATGTGGGGAACTGTACTGCACCTAATGTGGGGGAACTGTGCCCTAACACCTCCCACCCCCAAGACCCCTGCATTGTTTTTCTTAACACTTTTCTGTCTGCTTCCCCCAGACCCCTCTATCCCCTCCTGCCCTAGCACCTTCCCAAGACCCCAGCATCATTCTTCTTTACCCTGCGGACGGCCTGGCCCTGCATACTTCCCTGTCCCAGCGCTGCTCCTCTGTCCCAGGTCTTGCCACTGCTCCACTGCTCTGGCCTCTTCCACTTAGGCCTGTCCAGAGCTGATGATGCAGGCAGCGTTAATCACACTGCCTCCATCATAGGAGAAGCGCTGGCCAGGCAGGGAGCTGAGTGTTCCTTCACTCCGGCGGCCCTCAGCTATTCATTTGTATCTGTGTCTTAAAGACATTGATACATATGGATTCTACCTCCTGCCAATTCCATATGAATGCTGGGACAGTGGATGCCACCCCCAGATGATTATCTGTGATATACTGTAACATATCCACTTATATTTGCAGTGAATCACAACAGGTGTCATATGGTTTGACAAAGCTTTGTCTAAGAAACTCATTGTACTTGGTATTATAAAGGTTTATTACAGCTTGACCCCTTACCTAGGCTGGGACTGCGAGGACTCAGCTATAGATAGACCCTGCCTGTGGTTGGCTCCACCATTAAAAAATCCAAGTGTTTTTGTTGCCTGGCTGTGTCACCACTGTACTAGTATTCTTCAATCTGTGGGAAAACTACAACTCCCATAATGCAGCATGATAGGTGTGGTAGTTTTACAACAGATAAAGAGCCACAGGTTGGAAAACACTTCAAAAGACTGTCCAACCAATCCCATTGTTCCTTTCTTTGTTTTTTAATGGCTTCTTAAGAGGCTAATTAAAGTAAAAGCCACTAATCTGCTTCTCTTGTAAGGAAATACAAATGACTGGATGTCATCAAATATTTATTGAGCGCTGGTGAATACATAATTATTATTTCAGCAGTTTTCGGAAAATAAATGACAAAAGTGTTAATCTTTCCTCAGCTTTTAGTTTTTTTGTGATGTGAGCCATTAGAAAAATACATGGATTTTGTTTCATCTTGGGAAATGTGACAAATAAACAGAGAGAGGAGAAAAAAAAGAACGAAAAGATGTAATATATATCTACAATAACATGGCTGGACTGTTAAATGTTTGTTTATTGCAGAATAAAAAAGATTAACAGTGAGATGTTTTGTGTTCATTCTCATATTAGAGGTAATTAAAGGGATAGTACCATATTGTCACATGCAGGGCTTCACAATCCCCCCCAAAAAAACAACACAATATGTGACATTTTTGACAAAGATTTCTCATAGGTAGCACCCTCTATCCAAAAATTAGAAATTTCCAGACCCAGGCCCCACCTCTGCGGCATCAGGAACCCATATATTGCTTGAAGGACACAGCCTGGAGTTGGCTGATGCACCAGTACGCACAGGGCTTCACAATCCCCTCCAAAAAACAACAACATTTAAAAAAATTGTAAGAATTTTTTTTTCTATCTCATTAAATTACCTCTATGCCCCCCTCCTTAGGCATACCTACACGGTCTACCCTACCTGAAAAAATTCTTCGGAGTTGCAGTGCTATTGTTTTTTTTATTTGTTTTGTTTTTTAGGTTGGTTTATTTTCTTTTTGTGTTACTTCACCATACTGTACATAGGAAAATGATCAAAAATAGGTTTATTGGTAAAAGGGTTGTTGGGTATGATATGTTGTCTTTATCACACATGCCATGGAGATTAAATGGGCACTGTCAATTACAAAAATGTTTGATATGTTGTGCATCTTGGCAAAACATTAACCTTTCTAATATACTGTACTTTCTACAAAATGTTATGTACTATTGATATAAATTAGAGATGAGCGAAATTTTTCAAAAATTCGATTCGTCCGATTTGCCGAATTTTCCCGAAAAGTTTGGTTCGATCCGAATTTGTTTGCTGCGAATCGATTTAAAAAAAGGCTATTTCTAGCCTACATACAGCCTCTATAGGGGTATAGAACACTTTGCTGTGTTCTAAAACGCATATGGAGTGTGCTGGGGTAGTGAAACAATACTGTTATTCAGAATAGCATGCAGATTACCGGCATCGCTCTTAGAATCACTGCCGCACAGTAGCACAATGACAGAGCCTGGTGGTGGCATCAGTGTCAGGAGACCATATAGTGACTGAATGACATAGCGTGGAGGTGTTGGCAGCATGAGGACACCATATAGTGGCTGAATGGCACAGCGTGGAGGTGTTGGCAACATGAGGACACCATATAGTGGCTGAATGACACAGCGTGGAGGTGTTGGCAGCATGAGGACACCATATAGTGGAGGTGTTGGCAGCATGAGGACACCATATAGTGGCTGAATGGCACAGCGTGGAGGTGTTGGCAGCATGAGGACACCATATAGTGGCTGAATGGCACAGCGTGGAGGTGTTGGCAGCATGAGGACACCATATAGTGGCTGAATGGCACAGCGTGGAGGTGTTGGTAGCATGAGGACACCATATAGTGGCTGAATGACACAGCGTGGAGGTGTTGGCAGCATGAGGACACCATATAGTGGCTGAATGACACAGCGTGGACATGTTGGCAGCAAGAGGAGACCATTTAGGGGCTGAATGGCACAGCGTGGAGTTGGCTGATGCACTAGTACACTACACACCAGGGCTTCACAATCCCCCCCAAAAAAACAACACGATATATGACATTTTTGACAAAGATTTCTCATAGGTAGCACCCGCTATCCAAAAATTAGAAATTTCCAGACCCAGGCCCCACCTCTGCGGCATCAGGAACCCATATATTGCCTGAAGGACACAGCCTGGAGTTGGCTGATGCACCAGTACACACCCGGGCTTCACAATCCCCTCCAAAAAACAACAACATTTTAAAACATTTTTAAAAACAAGCGCATATCCAACAGTTCACAAGACTCTATAATGCAGGACGGTGGACCACCCAAAGACATTCTTCTAAAAAATAATAAACCACACAATGTTTGAAATTTTTTTACAAAAACTAATTCAATATGTGTGTAAGCGCATCTGTCTCCAAAAGATCAGATCACCAAAGGACTTTTTCGACCAAAATGATGAAGCAGAGTTAATCCCTGTCCGTATTTTTATTTTTCATTAAAAATCACACGCAACAAGCGCTCCGTTGTGTAACGATTAGCATTCTGGAAAATTCTATTTTATTACCGATAATCAGTAAATAAAAAAAAAAACACTACCCAAGAGTGTTTAATTACCCCATATATTGCACCAGGAGCAGTCAAGAGTAGGCCTCAGCAGTACCCAAGAGGCTTTAATAACCCCCTACCTTTGCACGATCAATTGCGAGATCGAGCAATACCGGGTGTGTTATGCCCTCAGATTTCCGGGGCCGCAGGCGCGCTCCACTGAACGGATTAGCGAGTCTCTATCTTTCATCGACCGGTGCTGGTAACCCGCTAACTCCCGGAAAGGTAAGCTGCCGCGAAGCAGGTGGTCTCCCCCGGGCACGTTTGGCTCCAGAATTTCCACTACTGCCACACCACGCTGACTGCCAACCGTGCCACCGCCTTGCTGACTCAAGGGCAACCTGCAACTCTCTTCTCCCGATGATGAACCCCCCTTCTCCTGAGATCGAGCAATAACAGGTGTGTTATGCCCTCAGATGTCCGGGGCCGCAGGCGCGCTCCACTGAACGGATTAGGGTGTGTCCATCTTTTTTGGTAGCACCCGCAATCCAAAAGACCCAGGCCCCACCTCTGCGGCATCAGGAACCCATAGATTGCCTGAAAGACACTGCCTGGAGTTGGCTGATGCACAAGTACACATCCGGGCTTCACAATCCACCCCAAAAAAAACGCAAAATTTTATTGAAATTGTCTGACAAAATTCCTGTTTTTCTAAAAACAAGCGCATATACAGCAGTTCAGAAGACTCTATAATGCAGGACGGTGGCCCACCAAAAGACATTCTTTTCAAAAATAATAAACCACACAATGTTTAAAATTTGGTTAAAAAAATTATTACATGTGTGTAAGTGCATCTGTCTCCAAAAGGTCAGATCACAAAAGGATTCTAATCGCCAAAAATGATTAAGCAGATTTAATCCCTCTCCATATATATATTTTAAAAATTACACGCAACAAGCGTTCCTTTATGTAACGGTTAGCATTCTGCAAAATTCAATTTTATTACTGGTAAAATTATCAGTAAATTTAACAATAACACTACCCAAGAGTGTTTAATTACCCCATACATTGCACCAGGAGCAGTCAGGAGTAGGCCTCAGCAGTACCCAAGAGGCTTTAATAACCCCTTACCTTGCCCGATCAATTGCGAGATCGAGCAATAACAGGTGTGTTATGGCCTCAGCTGTCCTGGGCTGCACTAGCGCTCCACTGAACGGATTAGCGTGTCTCTATCTTTCAAGGACAGGTGTGTGTTGCACGCTGAAACCAGTTCATGTTAGGGATCTGGGATTGCAATTATTTAACCTTAAAATGAGGAATAACCAGTAAGTGAGGGTCATAAGCTGGCGTTTATTAAGTTCCTGCCCTTTGTACACACCGCCCGTCGCTATAAGTGTTTGGATTAGTTAGTGAGTTGGATAGTGAGGTCCTCGGATCGGCCCAGGCGGGGTAGGAGAAGGCCCTGGCAGAGCGCCGAGAATTTAACGATCATTGTTGAAATTTGCATTAAGCATGTATTTAGTTACTGCTAAACATCCAAAAATTTAAGGTCCAAGACCAGAGGCACCAGGGAGACAGAATGAGTCTGGATCATGCATTTGCAGTACCCAAGAGGTTTTCATAACCCCTTACATTTAAAGATCAATGTTTACATTTGCATTAAGCATGTATTTAGCTACTGCTAAACTTCAAAAAATTATAGGCCCAAGGCCTGAGGCACCAGGGAGGCAAGTAGTTTGTGAAAGACACAGAATGAGTCTGGAGCAGTCATTCGCAGTACCCAAGAGGGTTTCATAACCCCTTACATTTAAAGATCAATGTTGACATTTGCATTAAGCATGTATTTAGCTACTGCTAAACTTCAAAAAATGATAGGCCCAAGGCCAGAAGCATCAGTTTTCCCCATATTAGGAGCATAGTTGTCCCCCAGATTAGGCAGCATAGATGTCACCCAGATTAGGCAGCATACATGTCCCCCAGATTAGGAGCATAGTTGTCCCCCAGATAAGGAGCATAGTTTTCCCCCAGATTAGGCAGCATAGATGTCCCCCAGATTAGGAGCATACTTGTGCCCCAGAGTAGGCAGCATAGATATCCCCTGGATTAGGAGCATACTTGTCCCCCAGATTAGGCAGCATAGATGTCCCCCAGATTAGGAGCATACTTGTCCCCCAGAGTAGGCAGCATAGATGTCCCCCGGATTAGGCAGCATACTTGTACCCCAGATTAGGCAGCATAGATGTCCCCCAGATTAGGCAGCATATATGTCACCTAGATTAGGCAGCATAGCTGTCCCCCAGGCTAGGCAGCATAGATGTCCCCCAGATTAGGAGCATAGTTGTCCCCCAGATTAGTCAGCATAGATGTCGTCCAGATTAGCCAGCATAGATGTTCCCCAGATTAGGAGCATACTTGTCCCCCAGAGTAGGCAGCATAGATGTCCCCCAGATTAGGAGCATACTTGTCCCCTAGAGTAGGTAGCATAGATGTCCCCCGGATTAGGAGCATACTTGTCCCCCAGATTAGGCAGCATAGATGTCCCCCAGATTAGGCAGCAAAGATGTCACCCATATTAAGCAGCATAGATGTCCCCCAGATTAGGCAGCATAGATGTCCCCCAGATTAGGAGCATAGTTGTCCCCCAGATTAGGCAGCATAGATGTCACCCAGATTAGGCAGCATAGATGTCCCCCAGATTAGGAGCATACTTGTCCCCCAGAGTAGGCAGCATAGATGTCCCCCAGATTAGGAGCATACTTGTCCCCCAGATTAGGCAGCATAGTTGTCCCCCAATCAGCGCGGGCCAGTCAGAGCCATTCAAAGGGCCATATGTGGCAAGTGGGCTGTACAATGCCCAGGTCTGCCTCAGAGGGTTTCATAACCAACCACAATAGAGAAAATGTTGTTGTAGGAGCATGGTCAATCTACTCAGACCCATCTGTCATTGGTGGCTGGAAATCCTGGCTGATCCATCCCTGATTCATCTTGACAAACGTCAGTCTCTCCACATTTTAATGGACAGACGAGTTCGTCTTGGGGTGACTATGGCCCCAGCCGCACTAAACACCCACTCTGATGGCACACTACTGGCCGTGCAGGACAGCTTTTCCAGGGCAAACTCTGCTAGTTGTGGCCATAAATCGAGTTTGGCCGCCCAGAAGTCCAGCGGATCATCAACGGTTGTTGGCAGGGTCATGTCAAGGTAAGCCACCACCTGCTGGTTTAGGTCCTGCACCATGTCCACCTGCTGCTGATGAGTAGCTTCACTATGCGGCTGAAGGAAGCTACTCATCAGCTACTGTAGACTCAGGCTGCTGCTGATTGAGCCGGTACTGCTCCTGCCACCCCTCCCCTCCCCAGCAGCCGTGGCAGTGGAAGGTGAGCGCAGAGGACCCCCCGAGTGAGACCTGCGAGTGGATGGACCATGTGGCCGATAGGCATCGGCCAACCGACTAAGTAGAAGCTCCCTGAAGTAGGTCAGTTTGTCCTCCCTCTCAGTGGGTGTAAAAAAGGCCCCCATTCTGGGCCGGCAGCGAGGGTCTAATAAGGTGGAGATCCAGAAGTCATCGCGCTGACGAATTTTGACAATTCGGGGGTCACTACGCAAGCAACTCAGCATGCATCGTGCCATTTGTGACAGTGACTCACTGGCACTACCTGCCTCCATCTCCACTGCATACTGCCACGGTGTGTCTGGGTCCTCTGTCTTGCCTCCCTCGTAATAACCCTCCAGCTCCTCAGGCTGCTCCTGCTCCTCCTCTCCGGTCCAATGACCAGAAACACCAGCCATCTCATCCACCGTAAACTGTGCTCCGCTCTGCCCCTCATCATCCTCCTCCAGTTCATCCCCCAGAGGACTCATGTAGCCTTCTGATGTATGCGCAACATCTCCATTGCCGTGACCAGCCATGTTTTCAATCATTTTTTGGAGTAAATGTAGGAGTGGAATTACGTCGTTCATGGCGTAATTCAAGTGACTAACAAAAAATGTGGCTTCCTCAAAGGGCCTCAGCAAACGGCAGGTGTCACGTATGAGCTGCCACTCGTTCACATTGAAGTTACACAGGGGAGTACTCCTATCTGCTTGTATCATCAAAAAATCTGTGATGGCTTTTCTTTGTTTGTATAGTCTGTCCAACATATGGAGGGTGGAATTCCAATGTGTGGCAACGTCACAAATGAGACTATGTCGTGGGATACCGTTCTGACGCTGCAGCTCAAGCAAAGTGTGCTTCGCGGTGTACGAGTGGCTGAAGTGCATGCACAGTTTCCTTGCCATTGTCAGGACGTCTTGCAAATGGGGTGAAGACTTGATGAACTTCTTGACAACCAGATTCAACACGTGTGCCATGCAGGGCGAAAGGTTCACACTTCCTTGTCGCAGCGCGGCCACAATGTTCTTCCCATTGTCGGTCACCATGGTATTGCCTTCTTCACAAAGAAATGACGGCTTGGGACTCTCCACCTCGGCTCGGCACAAGCCATCAATTCCCTGAAAGCTGCAGAGTCCACCAGTTGGAAAGGGAGGGACTGCAACACCAACAACTTGGACAGGAGCACATTAAACTTCTGCGCCGTTGGATGAGTGGGCGCATACTGTTGTTTCTTGGACATGGCTTCGCCGATCGATTGTTGTCAGAATGGCTGACAAAAAGCGGAAGAAGCAGGAGCGCCAGAAGGAGGGTTTGACACAATTCTCCCTTCGGCTGAGGTGGTGGAGCCTTGGCTGGATGACGGAGGGAGTGGATGGCCACTGGGTGATGCGGCAGGCTGGACCACTACATCGGAGCCACGGTTATCCCAGGCCGCTTTATGGTGGCAAATCATGTGTTGACGCAGGGCCGTGGTGCCGAGATCGGGACCCTGACCACGCTTCACTTTCTGCCGACAGATTTTGCATGTGACTATGCTAAGGTCCTCCGGATTCTTTATGAAGAACAACCACACCGCAGAGTAGCTGATTTTCCCACCCCCAGTTCGCACTATTTCACTGCTATTGGCGCCGTCTCCAGGAACCACTGTTCCACTACCTCCCTGAATGGTAGCTTGCCGCGAAGCAGGTGGTCTCCCCCTGGCACGTTTGGTTCCTGAATTTCCACTACTGCCAGCACCACGCTGATTGCCAACCGTGTTACCGCCTTGCTGCCTCATAGACAAAGAGCAAATCTCTTCTCCTGATGATAATGAAGCCCCGGCTTCTGCACCAGGCTCCCAATTGCGATCGGCTTCATCATCATCAAAAGATGTGTGCATGTCACTGATGTCCTCCTCGTGTTCCTCAACAGTGTCTGCCTCAGGACCCTGAACAATTGAAACACCGCCTCCCACGTCACTCTTCGCATCACTACTTGCCCGCCTTGCGGAGCAAGCGACGCATGTCTCAGCCCATTAGCTGCTGACTGTCCTCTATTACATCGTCCTCACTAAATAATGGAGCTAAACCCAAAGCATGAGATACTTCTTTGGGAGAGGGAACAACATAGGACAAAGGCAATGGGATTACGGGGACTGCTCCGGGGCCATGCCATCTGAGGGTTGTGTCTGAGGAACCCACCGACTCTTGACTGGGGTTGTGAGATGTCGCTTGTGATGATGGGGATGAGTGTGCAAACCAATTGACGAGGAGAGATGGGTCGACGACACGACCGCTGGGTGTTAACGGGAGCTCAGGCCTATAGCTGCGACTCCTGCTGCCTCTCGCCCCAAGTCAGCTGCCAACTCTGCCTGACGTATGTAGGCCTCTGCCCCTTCTCTGTGCACTTCCTGGCACTTCCCTGCCTGACGTACTTAGTGCGTTTATGAGGGTATAGAACAGCAGCAGGCGATTACTTACGGCTGTCCTTTCAAAGTATAAATGCCCTATACAGAATAACAGTTACTAAATAGTACACTCCTTTGTTGTATGTATGCCCTTTGCAATGATGAGTGCACTATTAAGCGTATTTATACGCAGAAAAAAACTCTTTTTTTTGTTGTATACACCAGCCGGTGTGTACTAATGTGTGGAATAGCACTGAATTTAGCACAGAGACAGAAATGCAGGTACTAAATAGTACACTACTTGGTTGTATGTATGCCCTTTGCAATGATGAGCGCACTGTTAAGCGTATTTGTACGCAGGAAAAACTTTTTTTTTTCTTTAATACACCAGCAGGTGTATAACGTGTGGTATAACACTGAATTTAGCACAGAGACAGAAAAAAATGTTGTATATGGCACGCTATTTGCTTGTATGTAGGCCCTTTGCAATGATAAGGACACTGTTGTCACGATTCGGCTGGCAGGAGGTGGATCCTCTGTGCCAGAGAGGGATTGGCGTGGACCGTGCTAGTGGACCGGTTCTAAGTTACTACTGGTATTCACCAGAGCCCGCCGCAAAGCGGGATGGTCTTGCAGCGGCGGTAGTAACCAGGTCGTATCCACTAGCAACGGCTCAACCTCTCTGACTGCTGAAGATAGGCGCGGTACAAGGGAGTAGACAAGAGCAAGGTCGGACGTAGCAGAAGGTCGGGGCAGGCAGCAAGGATCGTAGTCAGGGGCAACGGCAGGAGGTCTGGAACACAGGCTAGGAACACACAAGGAAACGCTTTCACTGGCACAATGGCAACAAGATCCGGCGAGGGAGTGCAGGGGAAGTGAGGTATAAATAGGGAGTGCACAGGTGAACACACTAATTGAACCAACTGCGCCAATCAGCGGCGCAGTGGCCCTTTAAATCGCAGAGACCCGGCGCGCGCGCGCCCTAGGGAGCGAGGCCGCGCGCGCCGGGAAAGGACCGACGGAGAGCGAGTCAGGTACGGGAGCCGGGGGGCGCATCGCGAGCGGGCGCCACCCGCATCGCGAATCGCATCCCGGCTGGGAGAGGAATCGCAGCACACCCGGTCAGCAGATCTGACCGGGGCGCTGCAGTTGCGAGGATGTTGCGAGCGCTCCGGGGAGGAGCGGGGACCCGGAGCGCTCGGCGTAACAGTACCCCCCCCCTTGGGTCTCCCCCTCTTCTTGGAGCCTGAGAACCTGAGGACCAGACTTTTGTCTAGGATGTTGTCCTCAGGTTCCCAGGATCTCTCTTCTGGACCACAGCCCTCCCAATCAACCCAAAAATTTTTTTTCCCTCTGACCGTCTTGGAGGCCAGTATCTCCTTCACGGAGAAGATGTCAGAAGAGCCGGAAACAGGAGTGGGAGAAACAAGTTTGGGAGAGAAACGGTTGATGATGAGAGGTTTAAGGAGAGAGACATGGAAGGCATTGGGAATACGAAGAGAAGGAGGAAGAAGGAGTGTGTAAGAGACAGGATTAATCTGGCACAAGACTTTGAAAGGACCAAGATAGCGTGGGCCCAGTTTGTAACTGGGGACACGAAAGCGGACATATTTAGCGGAGAGCCATACCTTGTCTCCGGGAGCAAAAATGGGGGGAGTTCTTTCTTTCTTATCGGCAAACCTTTTCATGCAAGATGAAGCCTGTAGAAGAGAATTTTGGGTCTCTTTCCATATGGTGGAAAGATCACGAGTCACTTCATCCACAGCGGGCAAACCAGAGGGCAAGGGAGTAGGGAGGGGGGGAAGAGGGTGACGGCCGTACACCACGAAAAATGGGGATTTAGCAGAAGATTCAGAGACTCTGAAGTTGTATGAGAATTCGGCCCATGGTAGAAGATCTGCCCAGTCATCCTGGCGGGAGGAAACAAAATGCCGTAAATAGTCACCCAGAACCTGATTAATTCTTTCAACTTGCCCATTGCATTGAGGATGATAAGCAGAAGAGAAGTTTAATTTAATCTTGAGTTGTTTACAGAGGGCCCTCCAGAATTTTGACACGAATTGGACGCCTCTATCCGAGACGATCTGCGTGGGCAAACCGTGAAGACGAAAAATGTGTACAAAAAATTGTTTTGCCAACTGAGGCGCTGAAGGAAGACCAGGAAGAGGAATAAAATGTGCCATCTTGGAAAATCGATCAACGACCACCCAAACAACAGTGTTGCCACGGGATGGGGGTAGGTCTGTAATAAAGTCCATACCAATCAGAGACCAAGGCTGTTCGGGGACAGGCAGAGGATGAAGGAGACCAGCAGGCTTCTGGCGAGGAGTCTTATCCCGGGCACAGACAGTACAGGCCCGCACAAAATCAACAACATCCGTCTCCAGAGTCGGCCACCAATAGAAACGAGAGATGAGTTGCAAGGACTTTTTGATGCCCGCATGGCCTGCGAGGTGGGAGGAGTGACCCCATTTGAGAATCCCGAGACGTTGGCGTGGAGAAACGAAGGTCTTCCCTCGAGGAGTTTGCCTGATGGAGGCTGGAGAAGTGGAAATCAGACAGTCAGGAGGAATGATGTGTTGCGGAGAGACCTCTACTTCCGAGGCATCCGAGGAACGAGAGAGAGCATCGGCCCTAATGTTCTTGTCGGCAGGGCGAAAATGAATTTCAAAGTTAAAACGGGCAAAGAACAACGACCACCTGGCCTGGCGAGGATTCAGCCGTTGGGCAGACTGGAGATAGGAGAGATTCTTGTGATCGGTGTAAATGATAACTGGAAATTTTGATCCCTCCAGAAGATGCCTCCATTCCTCAAGTGCCAATTTAATGGCCAGTAGTTCTCGATCCCCGATGGAGTAGTTCCTCTCCACCGGAGAGAAGGTCCTAGAAAAAAAACCACAAGTAACAGCATGCCCGGAAGAATTTTTTTGTAGAAGGACCGCTCCAGCTCCCACTGAGGAGGCATCAACCTCCAATAGGAAGGGTTTAGATGGGTCAGGTCTGGAGAGCACGGGAGCAGAAGAAAAGGCAGACTTGAGCCGTTTAAATGCGTCTTCCGCTTGGGGAGACCAGGACTTAGGATTGGCATTCTTCTTGGTTAAAGCCACGATAGGAGCCACAATAGTGGAAAAATGTGGAATGAATTGTCTGTAATAATTGGCGAACCCCAAAAAACTTTGGATAGCACAGAGTCCGGAGGGGCGTGGCCAATCTAAGACGGCAGAGAGTTTATCTGGGTCCATTTGTAGTCCCTGGCCAGAGACCAAGTATCCTAGGAAAGGAAGAGATTGACATTCAAACAGACATTTCTCCATTTTGGCATAAAGTTGATTGTCTCGAAGTCTCTGAAGAACCATGCGGACATGCTGGCGGTGTTCTTCTAAGTTGGCAGAAAAAATCAGAATATCGTCCAGATACACAACAACACAGGAATATAAAAGATCACGGAAAATTTCATTAACAAAGTCTTGGAAGACAGCAGGGGCGTTGCACAGGCCAAAGGGCATGACCAGATACTCAAAGTGTCCATCTCTGGTGTTAAATGCGGTTTTCCATTCGTCCCCCTCCCTGATGCGGATGAGATTATAAGCACCTCTTAAGTCCAGTTTGGTAAAGATGTGGGCACCTTGAAGGCGATCAAAGACTTCTGAGATAAGAGGTAGGGGGTAGCGGTTCTTTACCGTGATTTTATTAAGTCCGCGGTAGTCAATGCAAGGACGTAGGGAGCCATCTTTTTTGGACACAAAGAAAAATCCAGCTCCGGCAGGAGAGGAGGATTTGCGGATAAACCCCTTTTTTAAATTTTCCTGGATGTATTCAGACATAGCAAGAGTCTCTGGGGCGGACAGAGGATAAATTCTGCCCCGGGGTGGAGTAGTGCCCGGGAGGAGGTCAATAGGACAGTCATAAGGCCTGTGAGGAGGTAAAGTCTCAGCTTGCTTTTTGCAAAATACGTCAGCATAGTCCATATAAGCCTTAGGGAGACCGGTTACAGGAGGAACCACAGGGTCACGGCAGGGAGTACTGGGAACCGGTTTAAGACAGTCCTTGAGACAAGAAGTACCCCAGCTCTTGATCTCTCCTGTGGACCAATCAAGGGTTGGGGAATGGCGTTGAAGCCACGGTAGTCCAAGGAGAATTTCGGAAGTGCAATTGGAGAGGACCAAAAACTCAATTTTTTCGTGATGAGATCCGATGCACATTAGGAGGGGTTCCGTGCGGTAACGCACGGTACAGTCCAATCTTTCATTGTTAACACAATTGATGTAGAGGGGTCTGGCGAGACTGGTCACCGGGATGTTGAACTTGTTGATGAGAGAGGCCAAAATAAAATTTCCTGCAGATCCGGAATCCAAGAAGGCCATAGTAGAGAAGGAGAAGGTAGAGGCAGATATCCGCACAGGCACAGTAAGGCGTGGAGAAGCAGAGTTGACACCAAGAACTGTCTCACCTTTGTGCGGAGTCAGCGTACGTCTTTCCAGGCGGGGAGGACGGATAGGACAATCCTTCAGGAAGTGTTCGGTACCGGCACAGTACAGGCAAAGATTCTCCATGCGGCGTTGTGTCCTCTCTTGAGGTGTCAAGCGAGACCGGTCAACTTGCATAGCCTCCACGGCGGGAGGCACAGGAACGGATTGCAGAGGACCAGAGGAGAGAGGAGCCGGGGAGAAAAAACGCCTCGTGCGAACAAAGTCCATATCCTGGCGGAGCTCCTGACGCCTTTCGGAAAAACGCATGTCAATGCGAGTGGCTAGATGAATGAGTTCATGCAGGTTAGCAGGAATTTCTCGTGCGGCCAGAACATCTTTAATGTTGCTGGATAGGCCTTTTTTAAAGGTCGCGCAGAGGGCCTCATTATTCCAGGATAATTCGGAAGCAAGAGTACGGAATTGGATGGCGTACTCGCCATCGGAAGAATTACCCTGGACCAGGTTCAGCAGGGCAGTCTCAGCAGAAGAGGCTCGGGCAGGTTCCTCAAAGACACTTCGAATTTCCTAGAAGAAGGAGTGTACAGAGGCAGTGACGGGGTCATTGCGGTCCCAGAGCGGTGTGGCCCATGACAGAGCTTTCCCAGACAGAAGGCTGACTACGAAAGCCACCTTAGACCTTTCAGTAGGAAACTGGTCCGACATCATCTCCAAGTGCAGGGAACATTGTGAAAGAAAGCCATGGCAAAACTTAGAGTCCCCATCAAATTTATCCGGCAAGGATAGTCGTAGGCCGGAAGCGGCCACTCGCTGCGGAGGAGGTGCAGGAGCTGGCGGAGGAGATTATTGCTGAAGCTGTGGTAGTAGTTGCTGTAGCATCACGGTCAGTTGAGACAGCTGGTGGCCTTGTTGCGCTATCTGTTGCGACTGATGGGCAACCACCGTGGTGAGGTCGGCGACATCTGGCAGTGGAACTTCAGCGGGATCCATGGCCGGATCTACTGTCACGATTCGGCTGGCAGGAGGTGGATCCTCTGTGCCAGAGAGGGATTGGCGTGGACCGTGCTAGTGGACCGGTTCTAAGTTACTACTGGTATTCACCAGAGCCCGCCGCAAAGCGGGATGGTCTTGCAGCGGCGGTAGTAACCAGGTCGTATCCACTAGCAACGGCTCAACCTCTCTGACTGCTGAAGATAGGCGCGGTACAAGGGAGTAGACAAGAGCAAGGTCGGACGTAGCAGAAGGTCGGGGCAGGCAGCAAGGATCGCAGTCAGGGGCAATGGCAGGAGGTCTGGAACACAGGCTAGGAACACACAAGGAAACGCTTTCACTGGCACAATGGCAACAAGATCCGGCGAGGGAGTGCAGGGGAAGTGAGGTATAAATAGGGAGTGCACAGGTGAACACACTAATTGAACCAAATCGCAGAGACCCGGCTCGCGCGCGCCCTAGGGAGCGGGGCCGCGCGCGCCGGGACAGGACCGACGGAGAGCGAGTCAGGTACGGGAGCCGGGGGGCGCATCGCGAGCGGGCGCCACCCGCATCGCGAATCGCATCCCGGCTGGGAGAGGAATCGCAGCGCACCCGGTCAGCAGATCTGACCGGGGCGCTGCAGTTGCGAGGATGTTGCGAGCGCTCCGGGGAGGAGCGGGGACCCGGAGCGCTCGGCGTAACAACTGTTAAGCGTATTTGTACGCAGGAAAAACTTTTTTTTTCTTTCATACACCGGCAGGTGTATATTGTGTGGTATAACACTGAATTTAGCACAGAGACAGAAAAAAAAGGTAGTATATGGCACGCTATTTGCTTGTATTTAGGCCCTTTGCAATGAAAAGGCCACTGAAAAAAAGAAAAACTTTTTTTTTTCTTTCATACACCGGCAGGTATATAAAGTGTGGTATAACACTGAATTTAGCACAGAGACAGAGTAACAGGTGAAAAATGGTAAAAAGGCACTAAAGTCCACACTAATATGACTTATTTCTGAACAGCAGCAGGACCCAACTGGGCAGCACCACAGAATTTTTTTTTTACAAGGATTAAACCCTAAATTGCACTCTGTCACACAATTCTGAGAATCAGATTTGTGGAGCAACAGAAAAAACTCAATTGGGCTGAAAAAAGAGGAGATTAGATGCTCCATACAGGTAAAACAGCTTTGAGATGTATGACGCAGGTGACTGCTATGCAGCACCTCTATGCCTGCTATATTTAGTAAGGAGTACGAGGTTTTGCTAGAATCGTTCTCGGTCAGAACTGCAGCAACACTGTGCCCTGTGTCTTTCTCTAATGCTGATGTCACCACTGCATATATGCTGTATAACGCCGTTGTACGCAATCAGCACACAGACGTGCAGTCACTTCTTTCCCTATCTCGTGCATAGGAGAAATGACCAGAGGGAAGATGGCCGCCGATTATACAGGGCTGTTACATCACAGGGGTCAGTGAACACTGATAGGCTGCATCTCACATGTGATTCAGGGTCAGCCCGCCTACCTTCATTCCCGCCGCTGTTTCCCGCCCCATAATCCCCTGCCCCATGTACTCACGTGTGGATCCAACATCTTAGGTCTCCAATAGCCTGGAACACTGTAAAATGGAGTTTAATGAAGCGATTTGCACGATAGAATCGCGGCGATATTCGTATTCCTTGCAAATCGAATTTTTCATGACATTCGTAACGAATTTGGGTTCGTCAACTTCGATTCGCTCATCTCTAATATAAATCATAGGTAATAAAAAATAAATAAATAAAAAGACCACTTAGGCTCCTTATACCAGCCAGAACATGGTCCTGTCCAGCTGCAGCATCAAGTGAGAGTGGGACTAGTACTCCTCTGTGCTCACTCCTGTCCTGTCAAACTGTAGCATGAAAACAGAAAGGAGGGATTATAAATCAGCCTGCAGTGACTGGATGAATAGATCCAGCACAGTAGATTCAGAGAGGAAGTGAATGTATGGTGAGTGAGGGCGGGCTCATTGCTTGCCTCAGACACACCCCTTCCTGAGCAGTGGATGTCAGAATGAGTGAGCAGCAGAACAGAGGGATTTGTGAGCCAAATACAGAAGCCAGACACATAAAAAGACATGTTAAGTGTCAGCATGACTTAGTGAGTAACACACACAAGCATTCTTTTTAGTGATATGATATGTACACTTTAAACTAAACTTTGGGTGTACATTCTGAAATTTTCATATATTCATATTTCAGATGATTTCCAGTACTCAGCCGGCGTAATCTCAAAAAGTTTTGTGGAGTCACATGGTCTTACGGTGTAATTGCACCGGCTAATTACCCACTAGGCTCACATATTATAGGGCTGTCTGAGCACAAATGGCTAATTATGGAGCTGATTAATGAGCGGCATCCAGACGGAATGATTACCCCATAAAGATGACAAGGTAGTTACTAACCCGCTCCTCTGCATTGGGATATATTTGTTTTAGGACATGCAATAACCGCCCACTAATAACTTCACCTAAACATACAGACTGTGCGTTCTCCAACATAAACAAAACACCCCGTCACATCTACATATTAAATGGTTACATTAAACTGATGAATTGTGCTCAGGTCCAAATAGAATATGGAAATGAAAAATACCACTTAACTTAATTTTCTAGAAAGGAGGAGGCACAATGTGACTGAAGCCATTGCTGAGTATGCATTCTACTACTCTGTGAATGGAAGTTTACATATCTTTCAGATGACAGTAGATACGTGACCATAACTAGGCGCAGTCCACGTCTATCATAAGTCCCTGATGATGTCTCATATGCACCAGAACAAGTGATTTAGGTTTTTCTACCCTCGATGGAGTCAAATAATGCTTTAAATAAAGGGGGTGTAAACCCAAAGTTGATGGAGCAACAGGCTGCCCGGCCTATAACATCCTATTGCCATAGACCCATTGTACAAAAAATGTATCTGTCAGGGTGCTGTTTTTTTGTTTTGTTTTTGTTTTTTTGTGTTTGATCCACCAATAAACAGAAGCAGCTCCCACATTTTCTTGTCCCCCATCCAGACAGAGATGACACCTTCATTACACACCCCTCTACCCACATCCTTTCCAGGTGGTAAGAACCAGTCACTGTTGCCTTTGTTTGCAGTGGTATCATAACTGAGAAGCTGCGACTGAAACGTATTGTCTTCAGCAATAAATCTAGGCCTCATTGTGAGCTTTTCGATCCTGTTTTTGCTGTGGAGGGACACACTGCTCCAACTACTGGTGTAACGTTCTAGGGAGCTATCACACAACAGTGCCACAATCATATCATTAAATAGCTTAGAGTACCCTGGTCACACACAGTTTCTTGATACCCTCTTCAATTCCTGAGATATGAGCGTTTATAGTTTGTCTGACAATTTAAGCAATGGTCAGCTTTACTTAACTCCTAAAAGGTATACTCTGGTAAAAAAAATTAATTATTACTATATTATATTAATACTGTATAAACTTTAGCTTACCTTCTGAAGCTCCCCCGATGCTGCCAATATTGGTCTCAAGCTCCGGGTATTCTTCCTGGTTTTGGGGCCTGACGCCTCACACTGCCATAAGCTAATTGCCGGCCACAACAATGTCACTCCTAGGGTAAGCGACAATGTGTTGTAAGGGGCCCGGAAGACAGGAGATGGATACTGGCAGCACTGTCGGACCTTACATTTTCCACTGGGGGAGGTAAAGACGCAAAGTGTAAATATGCATTTACCACAGATGGTTCTGCTGTCTCTGCGCAACAATGGAAAATCGTAAAACACACAGTCCTCCTGCTGCCGATTCTGCTGCAAATGTAGTAAGTTCAACCTAAATATTTCAACCTAAATAAAATGTGTCCCCCCATCCACCACTCAGAGGTAGCCTCATATCGGATGGGACCCTTACATGATAACTCACCTCTGCTGTGCATATAGCCTCTGACTGTGTGACATGTTGGATCAGCCATTGACTAAACCACCTCCAGTCTGTACATTTTGTATTTGCCACAGCAGCGGGAACCTGTGTATTAGGTTGTTGTGCTGGCTATTTTTCCTTTTGTTTTTACTTTGTAAGTTGGGGGGTGTGCTGCCCTCTTTAGCAGTGCACCCCACCCCTCTCAGACTGGAGGTGGTTTAGTCAATGGCTGATCCAACATGTCACACAGTCAGAGGCTATATGCACAGCAGAGGTGAGTTATCATGTTAGGGTCCCATCCGATATGAGGCCACCTCCGCGTGGTGGATGGGGGGACACATTTTGATCAAAAAGTGCGCTAAGAGCCTCCATTTTTTGACCAAGAGTGCTGTTGCAACTTTCTTTTTTTGTACATTTTGTATTTGCCACAGCAGCGGGCACCTGTGTATTAGGTTGTTGTGCTGGCTATTTTTCCTTTTGTTTTTACTTTGTAAGTTGGGGGGGGGGGGTACCCTCTTTAGCTGTGCACCCGACCCCTCTCAGACTGGAGGTGGTTTAGTCAATGGCTGATCCAACATGTCACACAGTCAGAGGCTATATGCACAGCAGAGGTGAGTTATCATGTTAGGGTCCCATCCGATATGAGGCCACCTCCGCGTGGTGGATGGGGGGACACATTTTGATCAAAAAGTGCGCTAAGAGCCTCCATTTTTTGACCAAGAGTGCTGTTGCAACTTTCTTTTTTTGTACATTTTGTATTTGCCACAGCAGCGGGCACCTGTGTATTAGGTTGTTGTGCTGGCTATTTTTCCTTTTGTTTTTACTTTGTAAGTTGGGGGGTGTGCTGCCCTCTTTAGCAGTGCACCCCACCCCTCTCAGACTGGAGGTGGTTTAGTCAATGGCTGATCCAACATGTCACACAGTCAGAGGCTATATGCACAGCAGAGGTGAGTTATCATGTTAGGGTCCCATCCGATATGAGGCCACCTCCGCGTGGTGGATGGGGGGACACATTTTGATCAAAAAGTGCGCTAAGAGCCTCCATTTTTTGACCAAGAGTGCTGTTGCAACTTTCTTTTTTTGTACATTTTGTATTTGCCACAGCAGCGGGAACCTGTGTATTAGGTTGTTGTGCTGGCTATTTTTCCTTTTGTTTTTACTTTGTAAGTTGGGGGGGGGTGGTACCCTCTTTAGCTGTGCACCCCACCCCTCTCAGACTGGAGGTGGTTTAGTCAATGGCTGATCCAACATGTCACACAGTCAGAGGCTATATGCACAGCAGAGGTGAGTTATCATGTTAGGGTCCCATCCGATATGAGGCCACCTCCGCGTGGTGGATGGGGGGACACATTTTGATCAAAAAGTGCGCTAAGAGCCTCCATTTTTTGACCAAGAGTGCTGTTGCAACTTTCTTTTTTTGTACATTTTGTATTTGCCACAGCAGCGGGCACCTGTGTATTAGGTTGTTGTGCTGGCTATTTTTCCTTTAGTTTTTACTTTGTAAGTTGGGGGGGGTGGTACCCTCTTTAGCTGTGCACCCCACCCCTCTCAGACTGGAGGTGGTTTAGTCAATGGCTGATCCAACATGTCACACAGTCAGAGGCTATATGCACAGCAGAGGTGAGTTATCATGTTAGGGTCCCATCCGATATGAGGCCACCTCCGCGTGGTGGATGGGGGGACACATTTTGATCAAAAAGTGCGCTAAGAGCCTCCATTTTTTGACCAAGAGTGCTGTTGCAACTTTCTTTTTTTGTACATTTTGTATTTGCCACAGCAGCGGGCACCTGTGTATTAGGTTGTTGTGCTGGCTATTTTTCCTTTTGTTTTTACTTTGTAAGTTGGGGGGGGGGTGGTACCCTCTTTAGCTGTGCACCCCACCCCTCTCAGACTGGAGGTGGTTTAGTCAATGGCTGATCCAACATGTCACACAGTCAGAGGCTATATGCACAGCAGAGGTGAGTTATCATGTTAGGGTCCCATCCGATATGAGGCCACCTCCGCGTGGTGGATGGGGGGACACATTTTGATCAAAAAGTGCGCTAAGAGCCTCCATTTTTTTGACCAAGAGTGCTGTTGCAACTTTCTTTTTTTGTACATTTTGTATTTGCCACAGCAGCGGGAACCTGTGTATTAGGTTGTTGTGCTGGCTATTTTTCCTTTTGTTTTTACTTTGTAAGTTGGGGGGGGTGGTACCCTCTTTAGCTGTGCACCCCACCCCTCTCAGACTGGAGGTGGTTTAGTCAATGGCTGATCCAACATGTCACACAGTCAGAGGCTATATGCACAGCAGAGGTGAGTTATCATGTTAGGGTCCCATCCGATATGAGGCCACCTCCGCGTGGTGGATGGGGGGACACATTTTGATCAAAAAGTGCGCTAAGAGCCTCCATTTTTTGACCAAGAGTGCTGTTGCAACTTTCTTTTTTTGTACATTTTGTATTTGCCACAGCAGCGGGCACCTGTGTATTAGGTTGTTGTGCTGGCTATTTTTCCTTTAGTTTTTCCTTTGTAAGTTGGGGGGGGGGGGTGGTACCCTCTTTAGCTGTGCACCCCACCCCTCTCAGACTGGAGGTGGTTTAGTCAATGGCTGATCCAACATGTCACACAGTCAGAGGCTATATGCACAGCAGAGGTGAGTTATCATGTTATGGTCCCATCCGATATGAGGCCACCTCTGCGTGGTGGATGGGGGGGACACATTTTGATCAAAAAGTGCGCTAAGAGCCTCCATTTTTTGACCAGGGGTGCTGTTGTAATTTACATATTTGTTTAACTTTGTGGCACCAGTTGATTAAAAAAAATGTTTTTCACTGGAGTACCCCTTTAATATAGTACAGCACAGATCCTTTGATAATGAGCCCACAAAACAAATTTAAACTCTCAGATAAAGTGAAAATATTTACAAAATATCAATCTACTCCAAGCATCAGATTTGCAGTCGACAAACACCAGTGTTTACTGCAGATTTAATTTGTCTAATGAAATCCCTGCTCTTGGGCAGACAGCTCTCGGGAGAGTTCATCTGTGCCCACCTACTCCAATCATTCCTCATTGCCAAGTCATCCTGATAGCTGATTATGAATGCACCGATACTGAAACAACTCTCCTCTGACGGTAAATAAAACAAATTAAGAAGCATGGCTGCTTACTATATTTATTTGTCTATTGAATTGCTAGAAAATAATAAACAGTCACCGACAGGTTGTGCAGAATGGAGGAGATGTGCAGGATGGAGGCTTTTTACAAAAGAGGAGAGAAGGGGATTAAATCCTAATGATATTTACATAGTGTTATCATTTTTACTAACATAGAGCTATACAATGTGTAGAAAGAAGCAATACACCAATAAAAAATGAATATTTTATCAACACTTTCTTTCTTTGCATAACCTTACGACTCGTTGGAGTTGCAATGTCAATGAGGAATATCTATGCACTATTTACACACACATAAATATATATATAAATATATATATATATATATATATATATATATATATATATATACAAGTAGAATCTGCCAATAGGGGACACTCATGGGGGAAAAAACTGACCGCTATTGAGAGATGTACCCTATTGGGAAAAGAGGCTCAAAAATCTTTCTAAATGACCGAATACTGTTCTTTCCTCACTCCAGAGTGTAATTACATATAAAACATGATAAAAAGCAGTATTACAGTAGAATCTCCCAGTACCATTTAATTTCCCCTTATCACCCCCCTGTATCATTTCATCCCCCCCAACTCCCTGTGCCACATAATTTCCCCTTGATCCCCCTGTGCCATTTTATTCCCCTTAATACCTTCTGTGCAAATTATCACCCCCTCTTTACCAGCCCCTGTGCCATTTCATTCCCCCTTTATCCCCTGTGCCATTTCTTTCCACCTTTACCTCCCTGAGCCAAATCATCCTTCCCTCACCCCTTGTGCCACATCACTTTTACCCCTTCCCTCCTCCCCCTGTTGTTCTTACCTTGCCAGCAGGCTCAGGTGCAGGGACTCTCAGCAGGTTTGACATTCTCCTAACGTGCTCTGCGCTGCACTTACTGAGAGGCTGTGAGCAATGGCAGCTGCCAGCAGTGACGAGTGACCCTCCTGACATCACTTGTTACTGGCCACAGCTGCCACTGCTGCTCTCAGTGAGTGCAACACAGAGGACGTCAGGACAACGTCAAACCTGTTGGGAGCCCCAGCAACTGAGACTGCTGGAATGGTAAGAAGAACAACAAGGGGAGGAGGGAAGGGATTAGTGATATGGCACATGGGGTGAGGGGGGATGATTTGGCACAGGGCACATGGAGATAAAGGGGGAAATAAATGGCACAGGGGGATTAAATGGCACGGGGGTGATAAAGAAGGGGTGATGAATTTGCACAGAGGGTAATAGAAGTAGAATCAAATGGCACAGGAGGGCTCAAGGGGAAATGATGTGGCACAGGGGTAATACAAGGGGGGGGTGATTTGGCACAGGGGAAATAAAGCAGCACTGTGGGATCAAAGGGGGGCAAATTATGTGACAGGCAAACGTACAGAAGCAGGAGACCACTGTTTAAACAGCTGTCTTCTGCTTCTGTGCTGGGGCTGCAACTGGGGGGGGGGGCAGTGAAGGCCAGGGCCTCCTGAGAGTCCGGGCCCCTTACTGGGGTATTGGCTGTAACCCCCTGATGGCAGCCCTGTGTACAAGGTAGAAGCCGCACATAAGACTGGTTGCCCCCTATTGGAAGTGTTTTGTCCTCTATTGGGAGTGTTTTGCCCCCCTATTGGGAGTGTCCACATCTGCTATTGGGAGTGTACCCTATGCAGAGGGTACAAATACATTAAAGGGGTACTCCCGTCGAAAACTTTTTTTTTTGTTTTAAATCTACTGGTGCCAGAAAGTTAAACAGATTTGTAAATTACTTCTATTAAAAAATCTTAATCTTTCCAGTACTTTTAGGGTCTTTATACTACAGAGGAAATGGTTTTCTTTTTGGAACACAGAGCTCTCTGCTGACATCATGACCACAGTGCTCTCTGCTGACATCTCTGTCCATTTTAGGAACTGTCCAGAGCAGCATATGTTTGCTATGCGGATTTTCTCCTACTCTGGACAGTTCTTTTAATGGACAGATATGTCAGCAGAGAGCACTGTGGTCATGATGTCAGCACAGAGCTCTGCGTTCCAAAAAGAAAAGAATTGTCTCTATTATTCAGCAGCTAATAAGTACCGGAAGGATTAAGATTTTTTTTATAGAAGTAATTTACAAATCTATAAACAAAAACCAACCCCTCGAAACTAGTATCAGAAAAACTGATACATAGATTAATCTGGTTAAATATAAATTAAGAATGTGCTTCAATTATATGATACAAAATGACATAACATTTTATTAAAATAATATATGCAAAATAAACCTCATAGCACAGGGCCCTTGTGCAGAGGTTATACAAATTACATTACCATATAATATAACATTAGTTAATATACACAGATATCTAGCACTGTTTTTATAGAAAGAATGACATTTTCCGGTAATCCGGTGTCTGATAGTTCAGAAAATGGTGGAAATCCAGACAATAATAAAATGTCCCGTATTTTGAGTCAAGTCCTGAGATAATAAGAGATGACAGATTAAAATTATAATTACCAGCCTGATAGATTACTCAGCCGCAATCTCCTTAGGACAAAAGGTGAGGTCCGCAATGCTTGGGTGGTATACAACGCTGGCATGCGTTACCGCGGCGGACTGCCTGCCACAGACCAAGATGGAATTAGAATTATGCCGCTCCCAAGGTGCTCGCTGATGGATGGTAACAGGCGCCTTCTGGATGCAGGCCTCGTGGAGTCCTATGGTGTGTGACGTCACAGGCAATCGGCAAGACTGCCTGGATACTGGATCAGGATAATACGGCTGGCTGGGTGAAGATCTTTAGCTGCATTCAGGACTGGTCTCAAAATCCTCAGGTAAATTCGTGCTCAGTAGATATCAGTGATGAAATATATTTTTGTTAAAAAAAACACCTAGACGCGTTTCAGGGCACTTGTTTGTCAAAACGGCCCTTTCCTCAGTAGGCATATATGATTTCTGAAGCACTATGTCCTTTAGATAGCTGTACAAATACACTCAAAATGATACGATAAAGGTGATGTTCTTTTCAGAAGATATACAAAACCTGTAATGATCCATGTGTAATTGAACACCTGCATATCCCGACCTGGAATAGAGACAGGCAGGCAGTCTTGCCGATTGCCTGTGACGTCACAGGCCATAGGACACCACAAGGTCTGCATCCAGAAGCCGCCTGTTTCCATCCATCAGTGAGCACCTTGGGAGCGGCATAATTCCAATTCCATCTTGGTCTGTGGCAGGCAGACCGCCACGGTAATGCATGCCAGCGTTATATACCACCCAAGCATTGCAGACCTCATCTTTTGTCCTAAGGAGATTGCGGCTGAGTAATCTATCAGCCTGGTAATTATAATTTTAATCTCAATTCACATAGAAGAAAAAGATCGCACTGAACCAGACGATGCGCTTGTAGCGCGAAACACGTGTCGTTCCTACACCTGCCTTTTGAAGATGTAACCCCCATTCACTGCACGAAATAAAGCACGATTGCTAAGGATTGGTGAGTGCGATCTTTTTCTTCTATGTCAATTGTGTTCTATGGAAATTGTTTGATCTTTCTGAGGTCAGCACCGTTTATTCCTTTGATGTGCAAGTTCAGCCGTGGGACCCCTGGCCATCAGTTGTGGTATAATCATATGGAAGCATAGAAAACAGGTAGTGCCAGTTGTTTCTAATCTACTGAAAGAATAATTTTAATCTGTCATCTCTTATTATCTCAGGACTTGACTCAAAACACGGGACATTTTATTATTGTCTGGATTTCCACCATTGTCTGGACTATCAGACACCGGATTACCGGAAAATGTCATCTTTTCTATAAAAACAGTGCTAAATATCTGTGTATACTAACTAATGTTATATTATATGGTCATACAATTTTTATAACCTCTGCACAAGGGCCCTGTGCTATGAGGTTTATTTTGCATATATTATTTTAATAACATTTTATGTCATTTTGTATCATATAATTGAAGCATGTTCTTAATTTATATTTAACTAGATTAATCTATGTATCAGTTTTTCTGATACTAGTTTCGAGGGGTTGGTTTTTGTTTATTTATTATTAATTCACCCAACACCAGGTGTAGGTGTACAACCTCCTTACCTCAACTAGTTAATTGTGAGCTTCACATCCTCCATTTTCTCGTATCTAATTTACAAATCTGTTTAACTTTCTGCCACCAGTTAATTTAAAAAAAAAAGTTTTCCACGGGAGTACCCCTTTAAGTCTTACGGGACTCTGCCGGGAAATCTAAAACTGTCTGCTATTAGGAAGATTTTCATATATATATATATATATATATATATATATATATATATATATATGCGTGTGTGTGATAGCCTGGGGGGTGTAGGGTATAGGGAGTGTAGCTGTGCGGTGGTCAAAGGGTGCTTGTTAACCCTTACTATTCGTGATGCCAGGATGAGGGCTCCTCAATAAAGCTTTTCCTTGCTATTATTGAGGTAGATAATAATAGATTGTCCACAACCTGAGAGCTTCTGCAAACAGTGTTAACTTTTACTGAAGATTTTCTGTACACTTCATTAACATAACAGTCTCTTAGCATAACAACAGCTTTCCTTTGGAGACTGACAATGGTTGGGACTTAAGCATTCAGAGTCTTTTAGTCTATTACTCTGTCCCACTGGATTTAGGGGAATTAGTTGCAGTCCAGTAGTCACGCTAGCATTAGCAGGAATTTAGATTTGAACTCACGATTTTGGTTCTGCTGAGGCCGGAAGTTTTGAGGCCTAGTGTGTCTTTGAAAGTTGCGTAGCACCGTCCTGTTAGTCCGGCATCCATGAGACCAGCAACCCAAGAGAGCGATAATTGGACGCAGCTCCCTTTATGGGCAGGGGCTGGACTAAAGCTAATTGGTCCATACTGATGTCAATCACCATTACAGAGATTTGTGGGTAACACGTGACCCAAGGGCCTCCTAAGGTCCCACAACATACCATAGAGGTTACTAGCATGGTCACATGACCGAACGTCCTGCGACACTGAACAAGGAAAGCACTATGCATTACTATGAAATATAGATATAATTATTAAATATAGACATATATTAACATTAAAGTTAGACTTTAGGAGAGGTGACTAGGGGCTGTCCCACCTGAGGAAACCTACCTGAACGTAGTTACTCTGACTTTGGGGACCTCCACACTAGGTACGGTATACAATACGGTACCGGGACACCACAAATATATACAGGGCTCGAGTCCTGCTGCAGGAACTCATACGAATGGCATCTCTGCACTTTTTTCACAGCAGGAACGCCGTTCCCTTTAGCAGTCGACCTGCAGGACCGACCCTGTGTCCGAATCTTTTGGCTGCTGGGCTGGACTGTGGCTGCTCTTCCTTGTCTTCCCCTGCACAGCCGGGTAGTGCAGCAAGTGCACTGTGCAGGGGAAGAGGCTGCAGTTAGGCTAGGTTCACACTGCGGAATCTCCAGGCAGAAAGTTTTCGCCCGGAGATTCCGAGTGCGGCCAGCACCGACTGAATCAGTCGGCGGTAGGACCGCGTGGACACTGCAGTCATCAATAGACTGCAATGAGTTCCGCGAATATTTCCGCCTGAAAAATGAGCAACGCCATTCTTCAGGCTGAAATTTCCAAGCGGATTTTCCATTCACAAATTCCGCTTCACAAATTCCGAAGTGTGAATTTGTGAACAGAAACCCATTCACTACACTATACATTTTAGCAAGCAGAATTTCCGCCTACAATTTCAAAGTGGAATTGCAGGCAGAAATTCGGTAGTGTGAAGCTACCCTTACATGGAGCAGTTTAGGAGGAAGATCACTCACCACAATTAGGTCCGTAGCTTCTGGTAAGAATGGCATCATGTTAGGGGCGAGGCTTATTTTGGGAAGGGGCGGGGCCTCCTGGGCTGCACTATTATATAGTACTACCGCGTACAGGAAGCAAGTGGTAAGTTTGTTAGGGGGCGGTAATGGGTGGTGGTGTTATTTACATGGGACTGTTTGTTAGATAGACGGGAGTAGTGTAATTTACATGGGAATGCATGTTGGAGGGGGGTGGTGTTATTTGCATAGGACTGTTTGTTGGATAGATAGGATCAGTGTTATTTACATGGGAATGCATGTTGGAGAGAGGAAAGTAAAGTGTCATTTCTATAAGACTGTATGTTGAAGAGAAGGGAGTAGTGTTATTTACATTGGACTGTATGTTGGAGAGAAGGGGTTGGTGTTATTTACATGCAACTGTATAGTGGAGGGGGTGTTATTTATATAGGACTGTATGTAGGAGAGGGGAATAGTTTTATTTACATGGGACTGTATATGGGAGAGAAGGGGGTGGTGTTTTTTACATATCTGGCCTGGATATGATAGGGCATGTAGGTATACAGGTTCCATATTGCATCCTGTTGCACTTTTGCTCACAGATGTTGCAGCTGGGCCTGTAGACCCTGCACAATCATAGATAAATGCTTAACTGCCCATAAATGGTGACCAGGTAGGCCTAGAAAATGATAAACCCTTGCTGTGTGTGGACGAGCATTATCCTGCTGAAAAATGTCAGTTGGAAGCCATGAGAGGCAACATATGTGACTATAGGATGTCCTGTCTCCTGAACATATCGCTAAGCTTTTAATGTTCCTCATATCACTACTAAGGGTGACCAATTGTATGCAATGGCTCCCCAAATAATCACACCAGTAGTTGGGGCACTGTGTCGCTCCACAGCAAAGGCAAGATTGAAGCGATCAGCATGAGGCTTCCATACTTGAACCTAACCATCATGGAGGTGAGTTCCAGACTGGACCAGGGGCAATCGCTGGATGTCGTATATCTGGATTTTTCCAAAGCATTTGATACGGTCCTACATTAAAGGTTGGTGCATAAAATAAGAAGGATGGGGCTGGGGGAGAATGTGTGCAAGTTCGTAAGTAACTGGCTCAATGATAGGAAACAGAGGGTGGTTATTAATGGTACTTATTGTGATTGGGTGACTGTTACTAGTGGGGTACCACAGGGGTCCGTCTTGGGTCCTGTTCTTTTTAATATATTCATTAATGACCTTGTAGAGGGGTTGAATAGTAAAGTAGCAACATTTGCAAATGATACTAAACTCTGTAAAGCGGTAAACACTATAGAGGACAGTGCACTGTTACAAATGGATCTGGATAGGTTGGAGGTTTGGGTTGGGAAGTGGCAGATGAGGTTCAACACTGATATATGTAAGGTAATGCACATTGGGAAGAAAAATCCGGGCTGGGATTATGTATTAAATGGGAGCACACTTGGGACACCTGACATGGAAAAGGACTTAGGGGTCTTAGTTAATAGTAAACTTAGCTGTAGTGACCAGTGTCCGGCAGCTGCTGCCAAGGCAAATAAAATCACGGGGTGCATCAATAGGGGCATTGATGCCCACGACAAGGAAATAATTCTACTGCTGTGCAAATCACTAGTCAGGCCACACATGATATACTGTGTACAGTACTGGGCACCAGTGTACAAGAAAGATATAGTGGAGCTGGAGAGGGTTCAAAGATGGGCAACCAGAGTAATACGGGGAATGGGAGGACTACAGTACCCAGAAAGATTAGCAGAATTGGGGTTATTTAGTTTAGAAAAATGAAGGCTTAGGGGAGACCTCATAACTATGTATAAATATATCAGGGGGCAGTACAGAGATCTCTCCCATGATCTATTTGTACCCAGGACTGTATCTATAACAAGGGGACATCCTCTATGTTTAGAGGAAAGAAGGTTTCTACACCAGCACAGACGGGGGTTCTTTACTGTAAGAGCAGTGAGACTGTGGAATTCTCTGCCTGAGGAGATGGTCATGGTGAACTCGGTAAAATAGTTCAAAAGGGGTCTGGATGCATTTTTGGAGAGTAATAACATTACAGGTTCTGGATTCTAGATTTATAGGGACAGAATGTTGATCCAGGGATTTATTCTTACTGCCATATTGGAGTCAGGAAGGAATTTTTATCTCTAGTATGAGGGTTTTTTGCCTTCCTCTGGATCAACTCAGTAGGGACTTATTAGGGTTATAGGTTGAACTGGATGGTCTTTGGTCTTTTTTCAACCTTATGAACTATGTTACTATGTTACTATAGGAACCTGCATTAATCGCTTAAGACAATGATGGACATTTATCAACGGGTTTAGTCAGGTTTTCTTTACTATAATTGTCGCAAAATTGTTGCAACTGCGGCTACGTGTGTTTTCGTGCAACAATTTGCATGAAGAACAAGAAAAGCAAGAAAATTCAAACTTGCTTACGTAGTAAATTTTTCAAAATGGATTTGCTTTAGTCTGGTATTTATCAACTGTGACAGTCGCAACTGCACAAAAAAAAGTCGTAAGCCCTCAAAAACTGCGTAAATGTAAGCCAGCCCGGAGCTGGCGTACAAAATGGCTTTTGAGAGCAAATTTTATATTTCCCGCTGGCAGCCGACATCACGGCTCCAGCGGGAAATATATTACAACTGTACATAACTCTGCAGCCGCCCGGGCTCTGCCTGATTCTAACCCTGCTACCCTAACATAATGACATCCCCCCCTTGTCTCCTGTGCCGCACATCTCCCATCTGTCTGCTACCTGTTGCAAGACTACAGTGAGGGCATGCTGGGAGTTGTAGTATTGTAGTGGGCGGACAATGTGCGGCGCAGGCGGGTGGAAGACAAGGGGGGGGTGGGGGTATGTACAGCAGTGTCCCCATCCCCATCATTATCTTAGGGTAGCGGGGATAGAATCAGAGGAACCCGGGCGGCTGCAGAGTGATGCCAGCCTGGGCTCCTTTTAACATACCTCGGAGCCGCGCTCCGCTAGATGTTAAAAGGAGCCCGGGCTAGCCACACTTCAGTCGCCCGGGCTCCGTCAACTATTATCTCTGCAGCGCCTGGTAAGGAGCCCGGGCTGGCATAACTCAGCAGCCGCCCGGGACTCCCACTGCGGGGCAGGGAGATGTGTAGGTGCCGTCCCTGCCATCCCTCAGCACTGCGGTACACGCCGAGAGATGGCAGGGACGGCTTTTGCACATCTCCGTGCCCAGCTGCCGGAGTCCCGGGTGGCTGTAGTATTATGTCAGCTCGGGCTCCTTACCACAGCGCCGCAGAGTTTGGTGTCATTTCATATTTACCGCTGGGTCCCGTGTCAAGTGACCTGGTTGGAAATATGAAATTGCAGTGACTCTCTGATCACTGCAGCCAGGGAGCGGAGCGCATTACCACCACTGGCTGGCAGGACTACAACTTACAGCATGTCCTTACAGTAAGGGCATTCTGGGAGAGTTGTAGGGGAAGTGGGGGCGGGTGCTTGTCACCTGCCCCCTGCCGCACAACTACAGCTCCCAGCAGGCCCTTACAGTAAGGATATGCTGGGAGTTGTAGTCATGTGGTGCGGGAGATTGTCACCCCCCCCCCCCACAACTCCCAGCATGTCCTTACTGTAAGGGCATGCTGGGAGTTGTAGTTGTCACCCGCCCCCTACAACTCCCAGCATGCCCTTACAGTAGGGATATGCTGGGAGTTGTAGTCATGTGGTGTGGGAGATTGTTACCCCCCCACACTACAACTCCCAGCATATCCTTACTGTATGGGCATGCTGGGAGCTGTAGTCATGTGCGGGCGGGTGCCAATAAATGTATTAACTTATTTTTCTCATTTCAGATCCGTGTATCCTGTGGACCACTTCGGATTCGGTGGACTGCTTCGATGACCAGCGTTTTTTTAAATCAGTTTAATGTTAATAAAATGGTTAATGAGGGCTTGTGGGGGAGTGTTTTTTGGAATAATTTTTTTTGAAACGTGTTGTATTTTTTTTTAATTTACTTTACAGGCTTAGTAGTGGAAGCTGTCTTATAGACGGAATCCATTAGTAAGCTGAGGCTTAGCGTTAGCCACAAAAACAGCTAGCGCTAACCCCCAATTATTACCCAGGCACCCACCACCTGGTACCAACAGGCCCAGAGCGTCAAATATGGCGCTCCTAGGCCTAGGCGGTAACAGGCTGGCGTTATTTAGGCTGGGGAGGGCCAGTAACAATGGTCCTCGCCCACCCTGGGCTGTTGCTGCTATGCATTTATTTTTTATTTTTTATAATTAATTATTTATGCAAAAAAAAGATAAGATTCCCCCTATTTTTATTTTTTGCCAAATACCAACCAAGCAGCAACAGCCTGACGTTACCAGGGTGGGCGAGGACCATTGTTACTGGCCCTCCCCAGCCTAAATAACACCAGTCTGTTACTGCCTAGGCCCAGGAGCGCCATATTTGACGCTCCCGGCCTGTTGGCACCGGCTTCTCCCAGCACCCCCGTGGGTACCGGGGAAATAATTGGGGGTTAGCGCTAGCTGTTTTTGTTAGCGCTAGCATGAGGAGACCATATGGTGGCTGAATGACACAGCGTGGAGAAGGCGGCAGCATGAGGAGACCATATAGTGGCAGAATGACACAGCCTGGAGGTGGCGGAAGCATGAGGAGACCATATAGTGGCTGAATGACAGCATAAAGGTGGCGTCAACATGAGGAGGACATATAGTGGCTGAATGACACAGCCTAGAGGTGGCGGAAGCATCAGGAGACCATGTAGTGTCTGAATGACACAGTGTGGAGGTGGCGACAGCATGAGGAGAACATATAGTGGCTGAATGGCACAGCCTGGAGTTGGCGGCAGCATATAGTGGCTCAATGACACAGCCCTGGAGTTTGCGGCAGCATTAGGAGACCATATAGTGGCTGAATAACATAGCATGGAGGTGGTGGCAGCATGAGGAAAACATATGGTGGCAGTATGAGACAGCTTGGAGCTGGCATCAGCATGAGGAGAACATATTGTGGCAGAATGAGACAGCCTGAGGTGGCAGCAGCATCAGGAGTCCCGAATGTGATCCTGTGACAGAGTGGTGTGTTGGGAGGCAATACCTGTACCCGGTGACAAAGGTGGGTAAAAAAGGAAAACTTGGCATCAGATGTGTGGCATCAGGCGGGTGGCAGGATCAGAATAGTAACTGAGGCAGGTAGGCAGAAGAAAATGGTCTCTTTTGTAAAAGTGTTTGTGCGCACAAGTACTTTTTGGGGATATGCATTACGTAAAACTTAACTTTTAATAATATTCTTAGGATAAAATATAGGGACCAAAAGGAAAGGTGTGCAGAAAAAACACCATGTGCCACTTATACCACAAAGTATTGATGTTATGCAAAGACCTCTAAAAGGTGGAAGGAACAACGTCTGGTCCATTGTAACCGGTGGGGGTAAACACTTCCCCTGTAAGGCCCTTCTCTCACATTCTTAATTCCCTTCTTGGCAAGAGTTGCTCGCCCTAAAAAGGGCGGCGGCCCCACACAGGAAATTTATTTCCACCTAAAAACCCCGGGAAATGGCAGTTTTTGTGGGGGGGGGGGGGGGGGGGGGGGAAGTTTGGGTACATATATTTTACCCTAAGAAAAGTTTTAGCTAATGCACATTCTCAATATTTACTTATGGTCTGATTGCGAGGAATGTCTGTAACTGGGGAGCAGCATCTTAAACATGTTTTGCACTATCCATATTTGTGAAGTGTTGGTGTGACACCATGGTAAATCTACTCTGATGCATCAAGCATTGGTGGGTGGAAATCCTGGCTGAGCCATGCCTGATTCATCTTCACAAAGGTCAGTCTCTACACATCTTTCGTGGACAGACAAGTTCTCCTTGGGGTTACTATGGCCCCCGCCACACTAAACACCTGCTCTGATGGCACACTACTGACCGGGCAGGACAGCTTTTCCAGGACAAACTCTGCTAGTTGTGGCCATAAATGAAGTTTGGCTGTCCAGAAGTCCAGCAGGTCTTCAAGGTGTGTTGGCATGGTCATGTCAAGGTATGCCATCTAATGAGAATGCAGGTGAAGAAAGCTAATCATCAGCGACTGTAGACTCAGGCTGCTGCTGATGGAGCTGGTACTGCTCTTGCCACCTTGTCCCTCCACAGCAGCCATGGCAGTGGAAAGTGAGCTCAGATGGCCCCCCGAATCAGACCTGCAAGAGGATGGACTATGGCGCTCATAGGCATCGGCCAACTGACTACATAGGATGCCTCTGTAGTAGGTCAGTTTGTCCTGCCTTTCAGTGGATGTAAAAAAAGGCCCCCATTTTGTGCCAGTAGCGAGGGTCCAATAAGGTGGAGAGCCAGAAGTCATCCCGCTGCCGAATGGTGACAATTCAACGGTCACTACGAAAGCAAGTGAGCAGGCATCGTATCCTCCCTCCATCTCCACTGCCTACTGCCACAGTGTTTCTGGGTCCTCTGTCTCGCCTTCCTCATAACCCTCTAGCTGCTCCTGCTCCTCTTCTCCTGTCAGATGACTAGAAAAACCACCCATCTCGCGAAAGCTAAACTGTACTCCACTGTGCCTCTCCTCCTCCTCCAGTTCAGCCCCCACAGGACTCATGTGGCCGTGAGATGTAGGCGCCATGTCTCCAGTACCTTGAACAGCCATTGTTTCCAACACCTGTTGTAGTAGATGAAGCAGTGGAATGACGTTGTTCATCCCGTAATCCTGGAGACTGACTAATAATGCGGCTTCCTCAAAGGGCCTGAGCAAACGGCAGGCGTCACGTATGAGCTGCCACTGGTTGACATTGAAGTTACACAGGGGAGTCCCCCTATCCGTTTGGATCATCAAGAAATCAGTGATGGCTTTTCTCTGTTTGTATAGTCGGTCCAACATATGGAGGGTGGATTTCCAATGTGCGGCAACATCACAAATCAGACTATGTTGGGGTATGCCGTTCTGACACTGCACCTCCAGGAGGATGTGCTTTGCGGTGTACGAGTGGCTGAAGTGTATGCAAAGTTTCCTTCCTATTGTTATGATGTCTTGCAGATGGGGGGAACACTTCAGGAACCACTTGACAACCAGATTGAACACATGTGCCATGCAGGGCGCATGGCTCAGGCTTCCGAGTCACAGCGCAGACAAGATGTTCTTCCCGTTGTCGGTCACAATGGTTCCAATTTCTAGTTTTCGTTGGAGTAAGCCATGATTCGAATTCTATATGATTGACTTTTAGCAGTTCCTCCCCTGTGTGACTCCATTCGCCAAAGGCAAACCATGTGAAGACCACATGCTGGAGGGGCACAGAGACTTGCTGGAGGGGCACAGTGCAGTGGAGGCTGAGGACACGGTGGAGGATGAGGAGGTGGAGTTGCAAGCTGTCACAGGACCAACGGCCTGAGACTGTGGAGGCGGAAGAGGTGTGATCTGTCCAATTTGCTGTTGTGGCTGGGTAGGAACTACATTCATCCAGTGGGCCGTAAAGGACATGTATTATCCTTGACCGTAGTTACAGCTCCACACATCGGCACTGCCGTGCACTTTGGTACACACCGACAGGCTCAAGGACTGGCCCACCTTCTGTTCCACAAAATTGTGCAGGGCTGGTATTGACTTCTTCACAAAGAAATGGTGGCTTGGCACTCTCCACCTCGGCTTAGCACAAGCCATCACTTCTCTGAAAGGTGCAGAGTCCACCACTTGAAAAGGGAGGGACTGCAGCAACAGCAACTTAGACAGGAGCACATTCAGCTACTGCACTCTTGGATGAGTGGGCGCATACTGTTGTCTCTAGGACATGGCTTCGCCAATGGATTGCTGGCGGAATGACTGACTCGAAGTAGGAAGAGCAGGAGCATCTGTAGCAACAGAAGATGAGTATGACATACAGTTCCCTTTGGCTGAGGTGGTGGAGCCTTGGCTGCCTGAAACAGGGAGCAGTGTGCCACTGGGTGATGCAGCAGGCTGGACCACCACATCGGAGCCACTGTTCTCCCAGGCCGCTTTATGGTGACGCTGCATATGTTGACACAGGGACGTGATGTCAACATTGGGACCCTGGCCACGCTTCAACTTCTGCCTACACATCTTGCATGTGGCCATGTTAACCTCCTCCGGATGCTTGATGAAAAACTGCCACACCCCTGAGTGATTTTCCCACCAACAGGCTGCACTGATTGACTGCTACTGTCGCCGACTCCATGAACCCCTGTTCCATTACCTCTCAGAAAGGTAGGCTGCAGTGAAGCAGGTGGTCTTCCCCGGGCACGTTTGTCTCCAGATTTTCCACTTCTGCCACCATGCTGACTTCCAACCATGCAACCACCTTGCTGGTTCAGCTGTTGTCTCACGGGAAACCTGCAACCCTTTTCTCCTGATGACGATGAAGCCCCTTCTGCACCCGGCTCTCAAGTGTTATCGCCTTCATCATAATCATCATCATTATAGAGTTGTGTCTGCACGTTACTGATGTCCTCCTCAGGTTCCTCAACAGTATCTGCTTCGGGTGCCTGAACCCTCGCAACACCACCTCCCACGCCACTCTCCATATCACTACTTGCCAGCCTAGTGGAGGAAGCGGCGGATGTCTCCTCCACTTCTTAGCTGGACAGTAGCTGCTCACTGTCCTCTAGTAGATCAGCCTCTCTAAATTGTGGAGCTGAACCCACAGCAGAAGATACTTCTGTGGGCGAGGGAACAGCACAGGACATGTCGCGCCCGGGCCATGCCAACTGAGGGTTGTGTTGAGAAACCCACTGACTGTTGACTGGGGGTTTCAGATGTCACTAGTGATGAAGTGGATGACCGTGGTAACCAATCGATGACGTCAGATGAGTTCTGGTTGAAACAGAACCGCTAGCTGATAGCGGGAGCTAAGGCCTCTCGCTGCGACTCCTGCTGCCACCCTCCCCTAGTCTGCTGCGACCTCTGTCTGATGAATTTAGGCCTCTGCCATTCCTCTGTGCACATCCTGGCACTTCTTTGCCGTATAGACTTAGTGTGTATATGAGGGGAGTACCATACGCTCCACTACGCTTAAAAAAGTATTTGTGTACAGCACCAGCTGGTGTGTACTTTTGCCTTGCCTTTCACAGTATCTAGGCCCTTGAGATTTTAACAGGAACAAAATAGTACACCACTAAGATGTTCGTATGTGGTATACACTTATAAGGGGAGGACAATGCGCTCCAGTATGCTTAAAAAAGTATTTGTGTACAACACCAGCAGTAAACACCAGTGTTGCAACACACAGTCACTGTGTACTACACCTAAAATTGCACTCCTCAATCTCACTCCTTTCCCTATCAGTGTTTCCAGGCAGGATTTGTGCTTGAGTTGAATCTCTGCTGTTCTGTGCAACACACTGCTCTCTGTTCCTCTCTGTAATAGAACGCTGTAGTGACTGGGAGGTGAATCGCTGCAGTAAGAATATTTTTCTGTGCAACACACAGCGTTGTCTATTCCTTTCTATCTTTCTGCAATGAAAGACTGAAGTGACTGGCCTCAATATGGCCCGCCTACCCTTGTTCCTGCCTTCCCAGGATTCCTTACCCTATGTCCTTACATGTGGATCTACCATGTTAGATGCCCTGGAGCCTGGACCGCACTAAATGGAGTTTAATTAAGCGATTTGCGCTATCGAATCGTTCCAATATTCACATTCGTTGCTATTCCCTACTGGTGATCCTTCTTGGTTGTCCATAGCCTATCTGCTTTGTGATCATACCCTCTAGTAAACACTGCTCTCAACAGCTTGGCCTGAATGACCTAGATGGCAAAAAATGTATTCAGATCATAGATCTCGCAAGCAAATGACCTCTCAACCAAGCTTATTGCAAACTTTTTTATAATGCTGGCATCCATATACTGCTGCCATTTCTGGATCTTATTGATTCTACTGAACCAGACTTTTTGCAGACCCCCATAGTGTTGCTCTAATTCTGGCTCAGTAGAACCCCTGGAGTCCTCCTATCAGGGCTGGCTCAAGACATTGTGCTGCCTGGGTCCAGGAGTGAAATCAAAGTAAATGTAGAGCCGTGGACAGGCATGAAGGAGAGGTAAGCCCTCGGCTACCTCCACAGTGGATTCCTCCCCCCCCCCACCGCGGGTAATCACGCTCCTCGAGCCAGGAGCCCACTCTATACACCCTGAGTGGCACCATGACGGACTAGGTCCGTTATTGGTCATGAAGGAAGGGGTCAAAAATCTACTCGAGGCGGCAATGTGCCACCCCTGTGAAGGTGCCGCCTGGGTCCAATGGACCCAGCGGGACCCATTGTAGGACCAGCCCTTCGCCCCTATTGTTGTCATAAGCTACAGGCTTGAAGGTGGATATGCTTAGTTCTGCACATACCCTACTATGCCACTGGTGTCTGCTATTACAATTCATTCAGTTGAACTATACTTTTTGCACACACAAAATGCAAACATGCTCTATATTACTATATTTTATTTTATAATTTTTTTATTTTATTATTATTATTCATTTTTTTAACCTAAATCGGTGGTCTCAAACTGTGGCCCTTCAGATGTTGCAAAACTTCAACTCCCAGCATGCCCGGATAGCCATTGGCTGTCCGGGCATGCTGGGAGTTGAAGTTTTGCAATATCTGGGGGGGGCCACAGTTTGAGACCACTGATCTCAACTATGCAAAACTGCATCAATAAAATAGGGAAAACCCTTACATTCCACAATGACTGTGATTTCACAAGAGCTGCTTATCCTCGGTCAGATTTTCTATTTCTGTTACAAGAAGTTGGCACAGTGATCTAAACCAGGTCGGTAATTTAAATGCCATGTAATAAAGGCTTTAAGACTTCTTCCTACAAACTTCAGTGAGATCAGGATCCTTATCTGCTTAGCTCATTGCGAGCAGCAGATGCTCAGAATGTAGAATTGCCCTTTCCCGCTTGTAACTTGTGTTCCCTCAGGATATAACTACTCTCTCCACAGTTCTTTCACAGCATCTTCCTGCACCCTACAGCTTAGACCTTTGTAGGCAAATGCCAATCCCATCAGAGCCTGAAGTTGAAGGCTACAAAATAAAAGTACTGTCTTTCCAGAGACCTGCCGTGTTTTGCAGGTAACAAACCATGACACGGGGTTTCCCTGCGGTGCCCCTAACGATTTTTCCTCTTAATTGAACCTGCAGGCCTATTGTGAGAGACCCAGCAAGCATGGCGCTATACACTTGTACAGCAAAGCAAGAACGAATTTGCCCAGACTCCCCCATATATCCTGATTTCAACCTAGAAGCTTTTTTATGCCCTTACTTTATTATAAAGACATGCTTGTATAACAAAATGGAGGTGTAGAGCTGAATTCGATTCAATATGATTCGATATGAAACCCCAATATATGGAATTTACCTGTGATCAACTCCACGCCCCATATCATAGGCATACAAAAAGGCAAATATAGATTATTTTTCGGTTAAGGAGCCCACCACTCATAATACTTTTTTAAGACCTCTCTAAGGGTGCATTCACACCACGATTCTTACATATGGGGACCGGATTAGGCTGGGAGATGTGAAAACTGGGCATCCGTCAAAACCAGACTTAAAAGCGTAGTATATGTAGTATAAGTCCGGTCACAAAGCCGGATATGGGGAAAACATTAGCTGACAGGAGTCAGTATCTGACTCCAGTCGGTTTATTTAAATGAATGAGATGGGAGCAGGGCCCCGTATGTAAGAATCGTGGTGTGAATGCACCTGTGATAGCCTGGGGGAGTAGGGTATGGGATGTAGCTGTGCGGTGACTAAAGGGTGCTTGTTAACCCTTGCTATTTGTGACGCCAGGGTGAGGGCTTCTCAGTAATGCTTGTCCTACCGCCACCCTTCCCAAGAGCGATAGTGAAGGTAGATAATAATGGAATGTCCACAACTGGAGAGTTTGCTGAAACAGCATAACCGGAACAGTTGCTATACATGCAAGCTTTCTTTGGAGATTGACAAAGGTTGGGACTTTAGCAATTTATAGTTTTAGGATAATATGCGCTGTTCCACTGGATTTAGCGCTGTTCCACTGGATTTAGTTGCGATCCAGTAGTCACGCTAGCTTTAGCGGGGAGTAGTTTAGAACTCACGGTTTAGTTCCACTGAAGCCGGTAGGTTTTCAGGCCTAGCATTTCTTTGCAAGTTGCACAGATCCGTCCTGCTAGTCCGGCATCCACGAGAGCAGCAACCCAAGAGAGCGATAATTGGCTACAGCTCCCTTATATGGGCAGGGGCTGGACTAGTGCTAATTGGTCCAATATTTGTGTCAATCACCATTACAAAGGATTATGGGTAACATGTGAGCCAAGGACCTCCAAAGGTCCTCCAATATACCATAGAGGATATTAACATAATCACATGACCGAAGGTCTGCAACGCTAAACAAGGTAAGTACTATACATTATAATAAATATACATTATTACTAAATATGTACATGTATCAACATTGTAGAATTAGAGTAGAGGAGAGGCGACTAGGGGCTGTCCCACATGGGGGACCCTACCTGAGCATAGTTACTCTGACTTTGGGGACCACCACACTAGGTACGGTATGCAATACAGTATTGGGACACCACACACCCTAAGGCTGGGTTCACATATATCAGTTGTCTGGCCCAGTTTCCCTCGGGCGTGCACTGGAGGGAAACTGATGCTAGAACTGATACCATTCATTTGAATGGGACGGTTCCCAATCATCCAGCATCCCAACCTTGACGCTGAAAGGTGGGACATGCCGGAGAGCACCGGACAGGGAAAAGCAGCAAGCTGCGTTCCCATGTCTGCTGCCAGAAACAATGGATGCCAGATGCCATACAACTGATGACAACTGATGTATACCCTGAAAACCCAATTTTGTTTATTAAAAACACCCAAAAAATGCCATAGCCATTGCATGGCTTTTTGGGGGGGCTAAAAACACTGCATCCATATGTTAGCTGGAAGCTTAATTGTTTTTTGGCTCAGTTTTTCAAAATTGCTCCATGCTTTGGCTATAGCTTTTGTTTTGTTCTTGTACGATTTTGTTTCTTTCTTTTTTTTTTTCATTAAATTTTTTTGTGGTGTTTCCCTTCCTATAGACCTCTATAGGCGTTTAAAAAATGCCAGAAAAAATGTGTACATGTATGTGGTCATTTTTTTCTTGCATTTATTTTCCTTACAGTCATATAATCTTTTGAGTTACATATTGAAATATCATATGACTTGTAATAGAAAAGTGCTCATACTAATGCACAGTTTTTTTTTTTTTTTTTTGGGGGGGGGGGATACCATGGAGGAAAAAAACTGATGGAGACTGATGATCAGCACTTGACTATGTCCCCCAATCCTAATGGTCTGAATGGTAAGACAGCGAGCATGCCCAAATGTAGCTCCATTTAAAACTGCAGGGACACCATGAATGGTGGAGGTCCCAGGGGTTGGGGATTTATCAGCTGTCATGTGTGTGTCCTTTGAATGTATGCAAATTGCTCACTTGTTTCTCTACTTTTAGTAAGGTTCAAAGCACACAGCTATTTTACAGCTTTATACAACCCCCAAGTTGTACAGAGTGAAAACAGGGCACACCTAGGCTTCTATGGAGCCCTACATAGTTTAGATTTCATATGTAGGCTATGCATTTTTATCTGGAGTAGGATGGCACAAGGAAAAGTATGCCAATAAGGAGCAGACTATATTGTAGCTTTAGAGTAACAAACAGGAAGCGACGATTCAGAAGAAGAATGTCATTCATCAAGCTGATGGGTTCAGTGTAATAGGGACCAACATTGCCTAAAGGAACCCTTGTAGCCTGGAGCTACTATGAAGTCTGCAGCTTATTTGCATACAATTTTACGTGTAGTGTTCTGCTCTTTGAATTTCTGGATTACTTGAGACCCCAGGTAATTGGTCCTTTAGGACATGCAGGACCATGCATTAACAGCGCAGCATGACACATGTAGAGCTGAATAGCACACATGTGGCAAGCTATAAGAGCTATAGAGGTCTATAAGGAAATACTGTACCTTTATATGTCTTATTAATATGCTGCCATACGAAGGAAGCGCATTGGCGACACACAGGCTTGATGCTCTTGGTTCTTGTTTGTGCATAGGTCCTAACCAGGTTAAAGATGACTGTTCTTCTTTCTTCAGGACCCCCACAGTCAATGTGCTACTTGATTATGTTCCATTTGCAGTCATTTCATACTGTCACTGTATAATTTGAGAAGACATTAATATAAATTGACTGCATCGTCACAATGACCCAGGGGACGGCCGCATTGTTGACTTAGACGATAAGTATAATTAAGAAGATAAATGAAAATTACAACACTATTAATAATCTGGATTTATAACAAGGGGCAGGTTGAAATGGCTTGTGCGAGCTTGACAGAGGGTCACCTTCAACTCTTTATGCATTAATGACTATGAAGCTTGAATCTGTGACATGGAAAACTGAGGGCTATGACACCAATCGCAAAACCATCTTCTATCCAGAGCTCGAAAATACTGAAACCCTGCCAGAAGGATATGTTTTATGCCACCTATGTAAATAACACCTATGATTAAAGGTCACCGAATGCTATAAAAGCATTAAGTAATCGGGTGCTTCTTATATAATCTATGGCTTCAAATGATCTCATAACATTAAGCTTTGTCACTGGGCCAAGGGTCCAAATGTTGTATAAGCTGTTTATTCTGAAAACGTCCTTCTAATAACCTTCAAAATAATACATACCTCTTTCCTAAGTATGTTATACATCTGTGCATCCATTAAAGAGGTATTCCATGATTTTTTTTTCTTCAGCCTTTAATCCCATAATGCCAAGTTTTAATGCTGTGTGAAATTATTCTATTACCTCCGTGCGACACTTTCTCATACCTGAAAGTGCAAGTCTTTTTATTTTACTTTTGTTCCCATCATTCTATATGGCCAGAGACAATATGACCTAAGTCACATGGTCTGCAGGGGGCGTTGCTATGTTGCTGTGGGTAGATGGATATCTTTACTTCAGTAAATCCCTTGCACCCTGCTATCCACCCACTCACTGCAGCCTAGCCATGCCCCTTGTGACTTATGACAGATTGTCTCTGACTGCATGGAATGCTGGGAAAAGTTAGAAACAGCAGTAATACAAAAATACTTTTACAACACTTCCCGTACATGAAAAGGGGATAAAGCAGCACACAAAAATAATAGAAGCATATTATACAGTATTGTTGCTTGGAATCATGGGCTCAAATGCTGAAGAAAAAAATATCCTCAAATATCACTTTAACAAATTCAAAAAATCCATGGGATATGGAAATGAAGGCAAAGACCTTGCCCGTTTGCAATGCTATGTACACTGACCGCAGCTTTCTCTATGGCACAGTCAGCATCGAGGGGTCCTGTCATGAAGCTCCCATTGATTTTAATGGGAACTTCAGAACGGAACTATGTGAAGAACTAAATAAATAAATCATTATATTATTTATTAATTATTATACTTATATTTGTGTGTGCACTAATGTATGTAAAACACAAACATAATGTATGTAGTACATGGATGGCAGGATGAGAGGGGATATGATAGAAACTAGAATATAAATAAAGGAAATTAACCTGTTAAGGACCAAGGACATACCTGTATGCTCTGGTCCCAATACCGTAGTTTGAGGCACCCTCAAGAGCTGAGCATGCTTCATACCCTGTGGGTCCCGGTTGTTATCAACAGTCAGGACCCACGGTTAATGCCGGACACCCCCGATGCCCACCATTAACCCTTCAGATGCTGTGATCAGAGTTAATTGGGGAGTCTAATTGCAGGATCTATAGGTGCCGGTAGCTCAGCGGAGCTGATCGGAACATCGGCAGTGAAATCGCGAGTACCGATCAGCTAAGTGGACCCTTATCTGCCTCCTCGCTGTCCAATCAGTGCTCTGATGTCCCTAGCCAGCCAAGGCAGGCTAGAGCAGCAGAGCACCGATAACACTGACCTATGCTGACCTTTGGCTCAGCATTAAACAGCGTATGCAATCAAAAGATTGCATGTTAAAGCCCCCTATGGAGACTAAAAAAGTGTAAAAAAAAAAAAGAGTTAATTGCTTTATAAAGTTGACATGTTATTACTTTTGGAAGACATCAGAGGGCTTCAAAGTTCAGAACAATTTTCCAATTTTTCACAAAATTTTGAAAAGCGGAATTTTTCATGGACCAGTTCAGTTTTAAAGTGGATTTGAAGGGCCTTCATATTAGAAATACCCCAAAAATGATCCCCATTATAAAAACTGCACCCCTCAAAGTATTCAAAGTGACATTCAGTAAGTGTGTTAACCCTTTAGGTGTTTCACAGGAATAGCAGCAAAGTGAAGAAGAAAATTTGAAATCTCAATTTTTTTCACTCGCATGTTCTTGTAGACCCAGTTTTTGAATTTTTACAAGGGGTAAAATGAGAGAAATCTTCCTAAAATTTGTAACACAATTTCTCTCGAGTAAGGAAATACCTCATATGTGTATATAAAGTGTTCAGCGGGTGCAGTAGAGGGCTCAGAAGGGAAGGAGCAACAATGGGATTTGGGAGAGTGAGTTTTTCTGAAATGGTTTTTGGGGGGCATGTCACATTTAGAAAGCCACTATGGTGCCAGAACAGCAAAAAAAAAAAAAAAAAACACATGGCATACTATTTTGGAAACGACACCTCTCAAGGAACGTAACAGGGGGTACAGTGAGCCTTAAAACCCCACAGGTGTTTGACAACGTTTCGTTAAAGTTGGATGTGTAAATGAATTTTTTTTTCACTAAAATGCTGGTTTTCCCCCAAATTTAAATTTTTTGCAAGGGGTAATATGAGAAAATGTCCCCCAAAATTTGTAACCCGATCTCTTCTGAGTATGGGAATACCCCATGTTAGGACGTAAAATGCTCTGCGGGCGAACTACAATGCTCAGAAGAGAAGGAGTCACATTTGGCTTTTGGAAAGCAAATTTTGCTGAAATGGTTTTTGGGGGGCATGTCCATTTAGGATGCCCCTCTGGTGCCAGGACAGCAAAAAAAAATCCCACATGGCATACTATTTTGGAAACTACACCCCTCAAGGAACATAACAAGGGGTACAGTGAGACTTAACACCCCACAGGTGTTTGACGACTTTTCGTTAAAGATGGATGTGTACATACATTTTTTTTTCACAAAAATGCTGGTTTTCCCCAAAATTTTACATTTTTACAAGGGGTAATAGAAGAAAGTGCCCCTAAAATTTGTAATCCAATCTCTTCTGAGTATGGAAATACCCCATGTGTGGACGTCAAGAGCACTGCGGGCACACTACAATACTCAGAAGAGAAGGAGTCACATTTGCAAATTTTGATGAAATGGGAGGGGGCATGTCGCATTTAGGAAGTCCCTATGGTGCCAGAACAGCAAAAAAAAAAAACACAAGGCATACTATTTTGGAAACTTCAGGAACGTAACAAGCAGTACTTAACACCCCACAGGTGTTTGATAAATATTCATTAAAGTGGGATGTGAAAAGGAAAAATTTGATTTTACACTAAAATGCTGGGATTACCCCAAAGTATTCATTTTCACAAGTGGTAACAGGAGAAAATGTCACCGTAATTTTGTAGTTACATTTTTTGGAGTAAGGACATACCTCATATCTGGACGTTAGCAGCTCTGCGGGTGCACACCGGTCTGGGAGGAGCAGGAGTGCAGTCAGGGGCCTTGAGCTTTTACATAGCTGCCTATGGAGCCTATGAAAGTGGGGTACAGTGGGACGTAAAATCATAAAAACGGTTATGTTCCCAGGATGATGATCCAGAGCATAGCCAAAACTAAAAAATATGCCCACCCCAAACCCTATGCTCTGAATCATCATTCTGGGAATGTGATGTGTGTGGTCGTCCCTAACCTATTGCCTGAAATGCGCACCCCGATCAGGTGGAGAGAGGGTGCTGCGCATTTGAGGCAACATAAAGAAGTCCACGATGATAGTGACTCAGTGACCCATGACCCATTTTTGGAAAAAATACCTCCAGAGGTCTTATCAGGTTTTTTTTTTTTTTTTATATAAAAGAGTTTTTGGGCAATTTAGTGGTTTTATGGGGTTAACATTTGGAATGTACTTAGGACTTGGTACATTGGGGTCAAATTATGGGAAATTAAAATGAAAAGGGAAAATTTAGTACTCCATGGAAGTGTTATACTCCCTGAAGCAGTTTTTAATGCTGAGGTCCGGATGATCGGGGCAAGTGTCGCATTGAGTGGTGGTGTCCTTCCGTATCCCCCTCTTGTGACACACTGTGCATTTTTTCTGGGATCGTCCCTTCTTTCCAGTGTGGGGGACCTCACCTGGAAAGTGCTGGCCTGGGACGATCCTGGAACCTATATTTCCAGTTTCTTGGGAAGTCCGGCCTGCTCTTTCCTGGTCACCAAAGATCAGGACCTTTAGGACTTCTTCTTGGAACTGGAGGTATGTCCCTGTGTTGCCAGCGTACTGGGACAGTAAAAAAGAGTTGTACATGGCAACCTGTACCAAGTAGACCACAACTTTTTTGTACCATACCCGTGTTTTCCGTATGGCGTTATATGGCTTGAGGACTTGATCAGAGAGATCAACTCCCCCTATACACCGATTGTAGTCCAGAATACAAAAGGGCTTTAGGACCGTTGTTGTGGTACCTCGCACAGGGACAGGTGAGCTGCCGTTACTATGAATTGTGGTCAGCATAAGGATATCCCTCTTATTATTATACCTGACCAGCAACAGGTTTTCATGGGTAAGGGCACGGGACTCACCCTTGGGCATAGGTGTCTTAACCAAATTTAGAGGGAGTCCTCTCTGGTTCTTCTGCACAGTCCCACAAGCGGATGTGGATCTGGCGGCAAGGGAAGTGAACAGAGGGATGCTGGTATAAAAGTTGTCCACGTAAAGATGGTAACCCTTATAAAGCAATGGGTGCACAAGGTCCCAAACGGTTTTACCGCTAACACCCAGAGTGGGGGAACATTCTGGGGGTTCAATACGGGAATCTCGTCCCTCATATACTCTAAACTTGTAAGTGTACCCGGAGGTACTCTCACAATGTTTGTAGAGTTTCACACACCGCGCCATACCACGCCCGCTTCGAGGGAACTGGCGGAAGATGAGTCTCCCCTAAAAACTGATAAGAGACTCATCTATCGAGAGCTCCCTGAGGGGTACGTAGGCCTCCAAAAATTTGGCCCTAAAGTTGATCGATGATCGGCCTCACTTTGTAAGCCGGTCATAGGTGGGATCACTTCGGGATGGACATGTCACATTATCAGTGTAATGTAGGCATTTCCGGATGGCCTCAAACTGCCTCTGTGCCATGACCATACTGTAAAGCGGGGTCTGGTATAGGATGTCCCTGCTCCAGTACTGTCTGTGTTTTTGACTGTGTACACTGTGTTTTTGATCAGGCCCATATGTAGCACGAGGCCCCAAAATGTCCTCATTTCTCCTGCATCAATGACGTACCATTCATTGGGCCTGGCCAAAAAAGAATCAGAGTGGTGGGCGATGAACTGCTGGGCATACAGATTTGTCTGCTCCATCATTAGATTGACAAAGCTGTCACTGAAAAAATAACTAAAATAGTAAATTTCAGTGTAGCCAGCATTGTCAATCCGGATTCCTGAGTCGCCAACAAACTCAGGAATACGTGACTGAGAAGCCTCTGGGGGTCTCTAGACAGGTTCACTGGAAGGTGACTCCAATACACTTGTCTGGGGGGTCAGACTCCTAGTACAAGCGGCATGGATGCTCGTACTAGGGTCAGCCAATGGGTCACTATCATGGGGGGTGCGTGGCCTTGCCTGGCGGCGTCTCCACCGCCGTACAGGGGACTCTTCATCAGTACTAGATGATGAGGAGGACAAGGAAGAACACAGGAATGTAGGATCTTCCTCGTCCTTACTGACAGATTCGGAGGCAAGAAAAGCGTATGCCTCCTCCACCGGCGAGCCACTGCCTTTTTTCTACGGTGGCGGGGGGGGGGGGGCAGTATGTAGTATGTGTGCTTGGTGTAACTTTATCTATAACGGTGTGTGATTATAAATCACAAACCATTATATGGGGGGGGGGGGGGGTAACCTGCTGAAGCCAAAAGAAAAATGGGGGGGCCAAATGCAATGCCCTGAAGCCCAAATAGGGCCCGGGTCACTAAGAAAAAACTACACCGGACCCTTGAGGACCTATTAGGGGTCAGGGATTTTTTTAAAACTTTTTTTTACACTTTTTTTCTTTTAACTCTACCTGTCCCTGTGCTATATTCTTTCCCTGCTCTAAGAAGGGGTCTTCTGCCCTGATGGGCTCCGATCTTAACAGAGAAGGGTCCCTGGCTCCTTCTTGCAGCTCTGCCCGCTGACTGAACTCAGCAAACTGGCAGAGCCGTGAGAAGGGGACGTTAACCCCTCATCTGCCGGCTGCTATTGGTAGGATGATTGGTCCGGCCAATAGCAACGATCCTGGGGGGGGGGGGGGGGCGACAAAATCTCCACCTCCCCATAGATACAGGAGGTGATTGAGGGTGTGTTCTACACCCCCGATCATCATGTATCTCCGGGTCAGCGGCATAACCAGAATCCACACTGGTCTGATGACCCCCCCTGGGCATTTGCGTGGGGTGCCTGCTGATTGATATCAGCAGTCACCCCGGTCTGGTTCCCGTCCGGCGAGTGGCGGGGACCAAAATTCCCATGGGCATATAGGTATTCGCTTGGTCCTGAAGTACCAGGGAGCGAAGGCATACCTGTACGCCCATGGTCCCTAAGTGGTTAAAGAAGTTTAAATCATCCCATTTTTCCAATTTTTTTAAATAAAATTATGTAATAAAAAAATAAACATAAGTGGTACCGCCGTGTGTGTAAATGTCTGAACTATTAAAATATAATGTTAATTAAATTGCATGGTAAATAGTGTTGAAGTAAAAAAAAAATACCAAAGTCCAAAATTGCGCATTTTTGGTCACTTCATATGCCATTGAAAAAAATAATAAAAAGCGGTAATCCCATCAAAACAAAAAGGTATCAATAAAAAAATACGGACAACGGTGCAAAAAGTGAGTCCCCATGAGCAGAAAAATTTAAAAAGTTATAGGAATCAGAAGACGACAATTTTAAGCATTCTTATTTAGGTGCATGTAGTTTAAAATTTTTAAAGCAGTAAAATAGAATAAAACCTACATAAATTGGGTTTCCTTGTAACCATATGGACTTACAAAATAAAGAGAAGGTGTAATTTTTACGGAAAAGTTCACTGCGTCAAAACGGAAGCCCCCAAAAGTTACAAAATTACACTTTTTTTTGTATTTCACCCAACAAGTATTTTTTTTGTTTTGCCACAGATAATGTTATAACATAAGTAATGTCATTACAAAGTAAAATTGGTGACGCAAAAAACAAGCCCTTATATGGGTCTGTAGGTGCAAAATTGAAAGCTTTCTGATTTTTAGAAGGGGAGGAGGAAAAAACTAAAGTGCAAAAATGGAAATTGGCCTGGTCCTTAAAGGGGTTATCCACTGGCCAGCCCTACGGGTGCGTTCTGAACTAATGCTCTGAATGCTGTGTGCATGCTGCGGGGGTTGGCCGTTAAGCCCCCTCCCATAGACTTATAAGGAATAAGATGTCTAGGGGCGGAGTACCACTTTAAGGGCAAAATGAGTTTAAAGAGGTTATCCACCATAAGGTGATTTTAGTACGTACCTGGCAGACAGTAATGGACATGCTTAGGAAGGGTCTGAACTTGTCTTGGGACTAAATGGCTATGTTGTGAGATTGCCAGAACACTGTGGTTAGCTTTTTGTGAACTGGTATTTCCTGTTTGAATTTTCTTTTTTGCCTACAAATCCCATAATTCCATTTTTCTCCTTCCCACACATCAGCGACCCCAACCATTGAAACATAAATGAGCTGCATCCATTCAAAAGACCTGTGGTTTTCAATCAGGGTGCCTACAGCTGTTTGATCACTTGCAGATTGATCTCTCTCCCACCAAGCGATCCCTCCACCCATTGAAGCAGACAGGCTCCCTGTCATCAGCTGACTAGTGAGTCAGGTCTCGGCCGCATTGCAACCTGGGAAAAATCTGAGACAACAGTAATTTTGTATACTGTTAAAAATAAATATTGGGGTGAAAATCACATAAGAATTGTGAGAAAACATCACACACAGGTACAGACACTATATTATGGACTACACTAACTTTACAGTCACTGTAGCATAGTCAGATAAAAAAAAATCCTGGAATACCCCTTTAAGGGGTTAAAAAAAAGAGAACCTACCACAAGAGGACATGAGGAAGTAATTTGGGGAAGTGTTTCCTACTGAGAGAGTAGTGGATGCATGGAATAGCTTTCCCGCAGAAGTGGCAGTTGTAAATACAGTGAAGGAGTTTAAACATGCATGGGGTAAGCATAAGGCTATCCTCCATATAAGAGAGGGCAAGGGACTATTGATAGATCAGGATATTGGGCAGATTAGATGGGCTGAATGGTTCTCATCTGCCAACACATTCTAGGTTTCTATGTAACATAGTCACTAGCGCTGTACTTTGACCAGATCCATATATTTTTGGGTTGTTTAAATATTGATGTTCATGTGTTTTATAGTATAGTAAATATTATACATATATTAATTAGCATTACATATGGCTGGGAAATAATAGCAGTAGACAGATCCATCTAAAATAATATACAGAACTCTCCATTCAAGCAGACTTGTATACTATTTTCTAATTAGTCTGAGAAGATAATAATAAGAAGAAACTACTTGTTAACAGACGTGATCCTCCAAGGAGATGGAGCTCAGTTGAGTGTCTGCGCTTGATCAAACAATGCTTGGAAAAACAAAAACCAATGAAATTAAATTTTTAGATAACAGTACAATTTGAGTATGTAAATGGCGGGCAGTCGTGGGAATAGACTCATTTTTGGAATGAATGAGCATACACACTCATTACTGGTCTCAGTTCTTTGTTTCAGCCTCTGATGGTAAGCTCTAATTTGTTCCATTTTAATTGCACTCTACATTTGAGCTGTCATGCTTTGTAGGTACGTTGCATATTTCTCAACATACAGTTTGGCGGCTTTATGAAACAAATGTGAAAGGTTAAAATCTCATAAAACTTTCACTGAGTTTGCTGCACGAACATATGAAATGTAGTGGGGGGGGGGGGGGTAGCGAAATAACAGCTCATTGGACAAGTTTTTGTCATTGAATTGTGTAGTATCCCTCAAAGGGGAACTCGGTACGTAACTTCTTATCCCCTATCCACACGATCCCTGGATAGGGTATAAGTATCTGATAGCAGGATGTCAGAGATACCCACGAGCACCGTATCTCCGGTTCTTCCATAGAGATACAGTACATGGAGGGGCCACTCGGCCCCCGCTTTGTGCCGCGGTCGCTTCATGCATGAGGAGAGCTGGAGTGCTGGGCAGAGGATGACAGGAGATTCTAGTGGTCAGACTTATATATCGGGGCAGGGCCACCATCAGGGGTGTACAACCCATGCTCAGGTAAGGTGCCTGGACCTCAAGGGCGGCCCGGTTGGCCACGGACTTTTTTTTGTGTGTGTCAGTGAGTGACTGTCAACTGTCCTGGATTGAGCGGGACAGTCCTGTTTTCGGGGTCATGTCCCGCTGTACCGGAATGGCCCCCTTCTGTCTCACCTGTGAGCAGGCCCAGCTCACCACATAGACATATAAGGCAGCTGCCTACAGCGCACCCATCCGCAGTCACAGTTCTTTTTTTTTAGGAAGCCCTGAGACAACACTAGTGGGGCTGCGCTCCTCTATTTAGTTTCCTGCTGTCAGGAGCGCAGCGCTGTCACATTAACCCCTCCCTCCACAGTCAAGATGCTAATGGTATTAAACCTGTGATGATGTCACTATCATGTGACCATCATGTGACTGTGCAGGATAAATGTAATAGTGGTTGAAGGACCTGTGTGATGCTGTGGAGGAGGCGGGACTGAGCTGGAGTGGAGGTCACATGTCACCCCAGTAGTAAGTTAATAACATGAGGATGGGGTTTGTTGCAGTGTGTCACCACAGTAGTAAGAAGATTACATGAGGAGGGGGTTTGTTACAGTGTGTCAACCCAGTGGTAAGGAGATTAAATGAGGAGGAGGAGGTTTGCTACAGTGTGTCACCCCAGTAGTAAGGAGATTACATGAAGAGGAGGTTTATTACAGTGTGTCACCCCAGTAGTAAGGAGATTAAATGAGGGGTAGGTTTGTTACAGTGTGTCACCTCAGTAGTAAGGAGATTACGTGAGGAGTAAGTTTGCTACAGTGTGTCACCCCAGTAGTAAGGAGATTACATGAGATTTGTTACAGTGTGTCACCCCAGTTGTAAGGAGGGGTGTGGCTTATCCCTCTTTTCTCTCAGCAATAGTTGGGAGGTATACAGTAGCGCTGTAGCGGAGCAGAGAATAGTTGCCCTGCTACCTCTATGCTGGCTACCGAGGAGGAGAGTGGCGTCGGCTACGTGAAAGGAAGAGGAACCAGAGCCTGCCCTCAGGACTGGAGGGTACTGTAAACAAATTTTTATTTATAATATGACTTGGGGCCAAGGCCCTGGGGCAGAATTCTATTGCAGTGGCAGATTGCTGGGGCCTGCTGCCTGGGGGCAAGGGCTAAGGACTACAAGTATATGTGGTGTGGTGGGGGCAACAATTATCAGAGAGAGGCCTACAACTAATTATATAGGGGCAAGTTCTGCCCACATAGTTGTTGTAGGCCCTATTTGCAAATAGTTTCCCCCAGGCCTACAACAACTATAAGGGGGCAACTATTAACAGAGGGGCCCACCCAAACTATACGAGCCCCCCTTATAGTTTGGGTAGGCCTCTATGTTAATAGTTGCTTTTATTGCATAATCCTTATGGGACACAGGGCATAAGTGTACGCCCTACAACCACTTTTGCAATTTAAAGCGTGCTCAAAAGCTGAGAGTTTCATTCCCAGTGGGTCCAGTCTGCTATCAGCAGCAGGGACCCAAGGCTAATGGCTGACCTCGCCAATCGGGCAATTAACCCTTTAGATGCCTAAATGTGGGAAATTGGCTCCACTGGGCTAATCATTACCACCGTGGCAAAATCATATCCTATAGGGATAAAATTATTGTGAAAAAAATAAAAAAAGGAATTAATGTTAATAAGCCCCTTCCCTAATAAAAGTTTGAATTATCCCCCTTTTCCCCTTTTTAAAATAAAATTAAACATATACATATGTGGTATCACCTCATTCATCACAAATGTCCAAACTATTTAAATATAGCATTAATATATTTATTTAGGTCTGGGGCGGAGTCATGGGCATATGGGTGGAGTCAGGGCGGGCCATGGGGGGGGCCCAAAATTTCTGATGGCAGCCCTGGATAGGGGATAAGTACTTATGTACCGGAGTTCCCCCTTAAATAATGCATAATTTACCGCACATATTCTGTTTTACACAAACCTAACAGGCCGATTTTTATTGAAACTTACTTTCAGTGATTTTAGTCTCTCCATACGATCCACCGTGATAGCAGCCGTCACCCACCATCTATGAAGCAAGCTCACTTTACTCCTAACTCCTGAGCTCACTTTATAGTCCCTAACGATGTACAAGATGTAACACTACATCATATCTCGCCAAGGGTGAAGACCAGGGGACCAATTACACAATATCCTAAGGAATGGCCTAAAGCCAAATCGGTTAGGTGATACAGTGGGTCCATACCCACTGGTTATTACTAGCTTTCTTATGAAGGTAAAATGCTTCACACATGTGCTGTACATAGGAATTTAAAAGCAATGTCAAGTTTTAGGGTTTTAGAAACATTAAAGGTTTTTCCGGCCTTAGACATCTTTTCCCTTATCAAAAGGATAGGGGATAAGATGTCTGATCGTGGGGGTCCAGCTGCTGGGACCCCTCGCAATTTCTGAGCAGCACCCGGCATTCTGTGTCCAGGGTGCAGCTCCAGAGACGGAGACGTGACGTCATTCCAAGCCCCCTCCATTCACGTCTATGGGAGGGAGTGTGATGTCATGTCTCCATCTCTGGAGCAGTGCCCAGAAAATGCTGGGACCCCCGCGATCAGACATCTTATCTCCTATCCTTTGGATAGGGGATAAGATACCTAAGGCCGTAATACTCCTTTAAGGGCTCTCACCCACATGGGGCTGAAATGCAGTATCCACTCAGAGCATTCGTTTTCTGGCTACTGCATGTGGCCGAAAGTCTGTTTATTTTCACCCTTCATTTTCCACTTCAAGCATTCTTTAGTATTGAACCCTATGTCCTATGTAAATTGGCTACATAATGTAAAAGCTCCAGAAGATAATCCCTATACTACTTTATTTCAGGATATTATCGATTCCATCCATATTCTAGGCTTTCCTACAGTTATAGGATTTGGGTTTATTCTTTTTCATATGGCTAAAAGATTTAACATACAACTTGCCTAGAACAAAATCCATAGAAAATAGGCATCTAAGAATTCGAACATGTCTACCATCAACCTATAAAACCAGCTTGGAATAGAACTATCCTTATTTCCTTGAAATAGAAAAGTCAGAGGAGTTCTATTTTTTTTATTATTATCATTATGCAGCCTTACACATTTCTAATAATACATTGGAATCCGGAGCCAGGAAGCTATGTACATCTGCTCATTTATTAGAAAATTATTTATAGACTTGGAAAGTAAGTGTAGAGGACAGATCGTGCCGCATAAGCTCACATACATTCATCTTTCTATGTGGGTAGATCATGAAGTTTGGTAGGTTCAGGGTTTTAATTTTAACTAGCCTGGGGTATGAGGCATATGGGAGACTGAGTTATATATTTAGTGACCGAGGAGTGCCTATCATAGCGTTTTCCCTTTAGCGCTGTGCCCTGAACAGCGCAACACAATTGGAACAAAACTTTTGACAACTTTTAACTTGCCAGCTTTTCAGAGTCGTTGCTATAACAACTGATATAATGTAACTCCATAATATCCAGAAACTTTCAGCATATACTGTAGTTAGATGTATATGAAGTAATGTTATTTCCCTATTCATTGTTTAGAAAAATTTTAATATGTATCTGCTTTATCTTCTTTTTCAGATTTCCATATTTTTTGTATAACACATTTGAGTGCATAACTACATAGATATCGGTGTGTTATGTCAAATCTGAAGCAAATAAAAGCATTCATGTTGGCAGTAGCCATATTAACATACGTGAGCATAACAAAAGGAAAGAAATGCTTTGTAGAGATCAAACAATACTTTATTGAATACACAAAATGCATTTAAAACCCATGAAAGGGATTAGAGAAAATACAATGAACATTATGATAATGGATGCAATGGACCAGACTGAAAAAATGGTGGCTACCAATAAATATAAATATAATACACAGGAATGTATGTAAACAAATCCTTATTGTTGGGACTAAGCCCATATACAGGAATATAACATGATAAAAAAGGTTACCCTGATGCTAAATAGATTATAGCAAAATGTAAAACAACATATAAAAGACCACAGTGGGACAGAGTATACCTGGGTAACCAACACCTAACCCAACGTTTCGCTACTGCTTCATCCAGGGCGTGGTCTATGCCACTTCCACCCCTCCTTTTATATTACCATAAGCCAATCATAACATGACCTACCACACTTGCGTCATCTCCTGGCGCCCAAACAATATTGCGTAAGAGGGCGTTTGCACCAGAATAGGAAACATGCAGGGGTATAAGGCATGGTACCACCCACTGCTCACCACCACTGCTCACTGTTCAGCATCACCCCAACTAATAACTGATATAGCAATATAAATTATAACAAAGAGTTTGGAGTTGAACATCATTCTCATGGATTCATAACTGCAGGACGAATTTCCATATGGTGGTGGGACCTAAATATGAAAAATATATTTTTCCTATTTTTCATATTTAGGTCCTACCACGATATGGAAATTCGTCCTGCAGTTATGAATCCATGAGAATGATGTTCAACTCCAATCTCTTTGTTATAATTTATATTGCTATATCAGTTATTAGTTGGGGCGATGCTGCTGCATCATCCGGGGCTCTTCATCTATTTTTATTTTTCATTTTTTACTCAATAGGCTGGTTTCCCTGGTCTTTTCTAAAAATGTATATGCAATAATTAATGTATATATGTATGTACAATGAATTTGTTTTAAGATCCCTAGATCGTATGGCTATTTGTTAAGTGGTACTTGGATAAGTATATTTCACATTTGTGAGCACACTGCACACTCTTTTCACTGGCACCTGTTGCACTGTTCTGTTTCTTGCATGTATCACCTTATTGGTCTCTCTCTCTGTGTTTTATTGAGACCCCTCCCTTGTGTAATTTCTTTTGGACATATTGTAATATGGTGTCTGGCACATATGGGCTCTTGTAACCCATTGTTCCATGTCACCAATTTTGTTTAAACCATGGTATCACATGACTATAAACATGTATATATATGTATAGAAAATAATAAGAATCAATCATTTGCACATGTTGATGATTTCATCTATTTAATCATTTTATTACATGATTTTGTATTTTTCTTGGTTTTCACATTCATTCACATTTATTTTACACTTATCACATTATTACCCCATTTTTCCACATTCCCTCACTCACACTCTTCACACCACATATATTCATTCTAAGGAATATGTTAGTTCAACATACATATTTACCTTTATTACGCTTATTCATTGTGTTCTTATGGGTACATTGCATAACATATTATGTTGTGCTGAGCGCCCAACATGAATTATTATAACTATTTGTTTACCTATTACAATGTATGCCTTTCTGGTAACCTATTTTTTATTTGTTGGTGTGTGTCCGGGGTCGCCGCCCGATCCCCCCTCCCTCCACCGTTGATTCGCTGGTGTGGTTTGTGGGGGGCCGGGCTGTGTTCCCGGTCACATGCTTCGATGCGATCACATGATCGGGCTGCTCCCGGTGTGTGCCCGCCCTGGGGGCGGCGCTCCGCGTCACACGTTGTGGCGTGTCGCTGCTTGGGCGTGTCGTTCGACGGAAGTGTCTATGACGTGTTTGTCCATGCGCCGATGTGTTATTCTACATGGCGCGAATTGCTCCGGTTGGTGCAGATGAGCGGTGGGTGGTACCATGCCTTATACCCCTGTATGTTTACTATTCTGGTGCAAACACCCTCTTACGCAATATTGTTTGGGCGCGGGGAGATGACGCAAGTGTGGTAGGTCATGTTATGATTGGCTTATGGTAATATAAAAGGAGGGGTGGAAGTGGCATAGACCACGCCCTGGATGAAGCAGTAGCGAAACGTTGGGTTAGGTGTTGGTTACCCAGGTATACTCTGTCCCACTGTGGTCTTATATATGTTGTTTTACATTTTGCTATAATCTATTTAGCATCAGAGTAACCTTTTTTATCATGTTATATTCCTGTATATGGGCTTAGTCCCAAAAATAAGGAATTTTTTCCTGTGTATTATATTTATATTTATTGGTAGCCACCATTTTTTCAGTCTGGTCCATTGCGGCCATTATCATAATGTTCATTGTATTTTCTCTAATCCCTTTCATGGGTTTTTAATGCATTTTGTGTATTCAATAAAGTATTGTTTGATATCTACAACGCATTTCTTTCCTTTTGTTATGCTCTTGTAAGTAGCGTGGGATCAGTTACCTATTGGGGTAGTTTTTTGGTTCTCAATATTAACATATGTCACAACTTTTTGGTGGTCAAAGATTGACACATTGAGGGAAATGTACTATCTGCGGCTTTTTGGTGTGTTGCACGATTGTAAAGCTTTGTCCATTTTTGGTTTGTTGGCTATACTAAACAGCACTTGCCTCTTAGAAGTTTCAGGGTCTCTGCGGAGGCCATTGCACAAATATATGCCACCTATTGAGGTAGGATATTAGTCGGCCTTAAAGTCACATGTGATGAGGGTGCACCTCCCTCCATGTGAGGCCCAGACCTCTTCCAGACTTTTCCGTGCCGCCCTTAGTATAGAAATGAGTCTTCAACAAATATTGCCATTTCTCTGCTAAAATGTGTGAGAGTTTGAGCCTCTTGTGCAGCTTTATGCTCCCTTTATTGTTCACTGTATTAAAGTTCTATTTCTACACAGTTTCTATATACCTGCATATTTTTTGAATATTTGAATATTGTCACATGATGTATATGAAGATAACAATTTTTAATATCTAATTTTCACTAAATGATGAATAATATGCAAGTTGGGGTTTAATATAAAGTTAGAAACCAAACAAATACTTTCTGGAGAAATCTAGAAAGTTTATTAATGCAAATCTACTTTCTAGGTTAAAAAGAGAGTAATTTAAAGTGAACCTGTCAGGTACCCTAGACCCTATTAGCAATCCCCAGTACATTTTAGATGCAGGGTACAGCATTCGGATGTTGGGCCAATAATCTTCCTCCATTGCTACATTACAATGAAAAAATAAAAAAATACTTTTTTCATCGCTCCCCTGCATCAGCTAAATAAGCACGGGAACAGAGTAGCAGCACATGTAGTCATACTGCCTTCGCCCTCCTTCCAGTTGATTGCAACACTGAATAGTAGGTTTAGCATGAAGTACCCGACACTCAGTCTGTCAATCATGCCTATCCCCATGCCTATTTAGATGGTGGAGGGGAGCATTGAAAAAAGTAGTTTTTTTGTGTTGGTATGGAAATGGAGAAAGATTTCTATTGGCACTGTTAGAGCTCCTGCTCCAGGCCCCACTGGCTCAGTAAAACATGGGTGCCCCGACACACAGACTTTATTTTTTTAATAAAACGAAAGTGTCTCTGGTTGCTATTTTGACCCAATTCCCCAGAGGAGAAGAGTGTGGATAAGAAGGACAGAGGGATCTGGAGGGGGGCTTAGGGGTCTAGAGAAGGACTTAGGGATCTGTAAGGGATTTAGGAGTCGGGTGTGGTGGCAGAGGGATCTGGAGGAGAACCTAGGGGTCTGGCGGGGCCGGAGTCGGGAAGAGAAGAGGAATCTCTGGGACAGGTCTGAAGGAGGATAAGGGGACGGGGCCTGGGGGGGACACAGGGCTTGTCTACACTACAGACATTCTACCTGCAGAATTCTGCAGCAAAAAATCTGCTTGCAGCAGAGTCCCGTTGCTACACACTGCTGACTTCTGCCAGTGGTATGGACATCTGCCCAAAGAATTAACATGTTTATTCTTTGTGCTGAATTCAGCTTCTCTTCATTGACAGCTCATGTCTGTGTGGTCCTACAACTGGTGACCTTGGCGGGGCCTGTATTATTTTCAGGGGGCATGATGTCTGGCAGAATTATGTTTAGGGGGCACAGTAACTGTCAGGGTTACAATGATTATTGTCTTCATACAAAGGATGAGGATCTGCTGACAAAGTGAAGAACCAATGATGTCCTGACATCAAACTCTGCAGATGAAGATGTAGCTGGAAGAAGACCTAATATCTGGACCAGATGAAGAGGAAAAGAAAAGGAATTAGAACATAGAAGACATCTCCTGTGAGTCATTCTGAAAGACTGTGTCCATCAGCTGGAGTCACTTGTAATTTCTGTAATGATGATGGGTAAATCTGTACCACAATCTGAGGCTCTCTGACTGTTACAAACTCCATACTTCCATCATGCCTGCAGCTTTGGGAAGGGAATTGTAGCTTTGTAATAGCTGGAGAGACACTGGAACTGAGGTGATTTTAGATTTTGCTGCCAATTATATTTTGCTGGGGTCTGACCGATTAAAAAAAAAAAAAAAAAAGATCCACAGTTAAATATGCCTGGGTCTATTTTTGGTCCCAGTCCGGGCCTTAAATGATTCACTTGCAACAAGTCCTGGGTGAAGGCTTGACAATTTAACATAATTGAAAATATACTTGTAGGGAGGGCACATCATACTGAAGTGCCCCGTCTTCCAGGCAACTATAATCTGTCCCTGAGCAGGTCATAAGCTATGGGATATATGTAAGGAGGTGCCTAGTACTGTACAGCTTCCACTACTTGATGTGACACTGTCATAGACGTTCTGCAGTTATAACTAGTAGGTGCGCATTGCATACAATACTTCCATATAACTTTATCTTCTAAGTAGTTCACTATATATTGCACTGAAGTTATGAAAGGTTAAAAAATTCAAATTTTATTTCATCGGTTTAAAATATAGAAAAACACACATATATAGACGAAGAGAACAAACTAAACGGCCGCCATCTCTACACTAATATTAGTAGAAGGTGCCTATTATTGAATGCCTAATCTCAGCCAGTTTACTTATAGATACTGAAGTTGTCACATTGATAGAAGTACACAACTTTGATTCCACAGGTTAATTGCACATTCCCAAGTCCTATTGCAGCATGATATGCGTGACACAATTGCACAGTCCCATAGTATTGCACTTTGATTTATTCCACTTCACTTCATTATATAGCATAATGTCCATCACATTGATAGCAGCAGAAGAAACATATGCAAATTTCCATAAGTGTTTACTAAGTCCCGAAGGGTATATAGTCATCTATTGCACTTAATTATTTGACGAACCTACATTTGTTTAATGCATATACACTTGCTTCAGTTAGATAAGAACCCAGTGTCAGGAATACAGCGTGTGGCTGTTACTCACTAAAACGGATGGCTTGTGCAAATAGACAATGTCAAGGGTGCAAATATAGCAACCAATAAAAACCTGTGGTTCTCGGCTTATCTTGTGACTGAGACTGATTTGAGAGTTGGCAAGAGATTGCGATTCAACGCGTTTCACTGTCCGATCATCAGGAATCACTGACAGTCCCATGGAAAAATGGGAGCCTCGCTCAGTATGTATAGGCGTGCATGGCTTCAGATGGTGGCCTTACTATAGGGAGCAAGGTTGTTAAGTAAGGGTTTTGGCAATGATGGATCGGCAAAGTTCCAAGACAGGAAGGTGTAGTAGGGTCTAGGCAATAAGTGGTCAATAAGGTTATGCAAAGTATTATAGCACAAAGGAAAAAGCCACTGCATAAAAGTAGAGCTACAAATTAATACAAAGACTCAAAAAATTTACGGAATGTCCAGATTTGTAGACTTAGACATGTTTTCAGAAACAGTCATCTAGTGTAGAGATGAGCAAACTTTTGAAAAATTAGATTCGGCCGAATTGCCGAATTTTTTGAAAAAGTTTGGTTCAATCCGAATTAAGAGAGCCTCAAGAGGGGTGTAGAACACTTTGCTGTGTTCTAACACGCATATGGAGTGTGCTGGGGTAGTGAAATAATACTGTTATTCAGAATGACATGCAGATTACCGGCATCACTTTTATAATCACTGCCGCAGAGCGGCACAATGACAGAGCCTGGAGGTGGCATCACTATGAGGAGACCATATAGTGGCTGAATGACACAGCGTGGAGGTGTTGGCAGCATGAGGAGACCATATAGTGGCTGGATGACACATCATGGAGGAGTTGGCAGCATGAGGAGACCATAAAGTGGCTGAATGACACAGCTTGGATGAGGCTGAAGCATGAGGAGACCATATAGTGGCTGAATGACACAGTGTGGAGGTGTTGGCAGCATGAGGAGACCATATAGTGGCTAAATGACACAGTGTGGAGGTGATGGCAGCATGAGGAGACCATATAGTGTCTGAATGGCACAGCCTGGAGTTGGCAGCAGCATGAGTAGACACTAGGGCTTCACAATCCCTAAGATTAAAAGATGAATTCTGAAATTTCAACTGAAGATTGTGGGTAGCTAGTGCACCCATAAGAAATATTTTATTCCCAGACCCAGGCCCAGCAGCATTAGTAAACCATATATTGCCTGCATGACACAGCCTGGAGTTGGCTGAAGCATGAAGAGACCATATAGTGTCTGAATGGCACAGCCAGGAGTTGGCAGCAGCATGAGTAGACACCAGGGCTTCACAATCCCTAAGAATAAAAGACGAATTTAGAAATTCAAATTGAAGATTTAGGGTATCTAGTGCACCATCAAATATTTTTAGGCTCAGACCCAGGCCCAGCAGCATCAGTAAACCATATATTGGCTGAATGACACAGCCTTGAGTTGGCTGAAGCCTGAGGAGACCATATAGTGTCTGAATGGCACAGCCTGGAGTTGGCAGAAGCATGAGGAGACCATTGAAATTTAAGATTTTGAAATTTAAATTAAGAATTTTGAAATTTAACTTTTAACTCCCAAGTTTTAGTGTCCCAGGCCCCGGCGTGTGGGACCAAATCTAACAAAGAGTCACATGTCACATGACAGCACAATGACAGAGCCGGGAGGTGGCATCAGTATGAGGAGACCATATAGTGGCTGAATGACTGCCTAGAGTTTGTGGCAGCATGGGGAGACCATATAGTGTCTGAATGGCACAGCCCGGAGTTCGCAGCAGCATGAATAGACACTAGGCCTTCACAATCCCTAAGATTATTAAATGAATTCTGAATTTTAAACCAAAGATTTTGGGTAGCTATTGCTACCATAACAAAATTTTTATTCCCAGACCTAGGCCCAGCAGCATCAGTAAACCATATATTGCCTGAATGGCACAGCCTGGAGTCGGTGGCAGATGAGGAGACAATAGGGCCTCACAATCTCTAAGAATAAAAGATGAATTTAGAAATTTCCATTGAAGATGTATGGTATCTAGTACTACCATAGACATATATAGGTAATGTCCTAAGCCCAGCAGCATCACTAAACCATATAGTTACTGAATGACACAGACAGGAGCTGGCTGAAGCATCAGTAAACTATATATTGAATGAATGGCACAGCCTGGAGGTGGCTAAAGCATGAGAAGACCATATTGTGGCTGAGTGACACAGCCTGGAGTTTTCTGAAGCATGAGAAGAGACCATATAGTGGCTGAATGAGACATCCTGAAGGTGGCAGCAGCGGCATCAGGAATCCTGAAAGTGACCCAGTGGTGTGCTTGGTGGCAATACCAGTACCCAGTGAAAAAGGTGGGTGAAAAAAGGTCTGATACAGAGGAATGTTTGTAAATGGGGAGCAGTGCCTTAAATCTGTTTGGCACTATCCATATTTGTGAAGTGTTGGTGGGGTACCATGATCAATCTACTTTCATGCATCAGGCATTGGTGGTAGGAAATTCTGGATGATCCATGCCTGATTCATCTTCACAAAGGTCAGTCTTTCCACATTTTTCGTGGGCAGACGAGTTCTCCTTGGGGTTACTATGGCTCCCGCCACACTAAACACCCACTCTGATGGCACACTACTGGCCGGGCAGGACAGTTTTTTCAGGGCAATCTCTGCTAGTTGCGTACACAAATCAAGTTTGGCTGCCCAGAAGTCCAGCGGATCTTCAAGGTGAGTTGGCATGGGCATGTCAAGGTATGCCACCACCTCCTGGTTCAGGTCATGCTCCAGGTTTACCTGCTGCTGATGAGTTTCTTCACTATGCGGGTGAAGAAAGCTACTCATCAGCGACTGTAGACTCAGGCTGCTGCTGATGGAGCTGGTACTGCTCCTGCCACCACACCCTTCCTCAACAGCCATGGCAGTGTAAGGTGAGAGCAGGGGGACCCTGGATTCAGACCTGCGAGAGGATGGAAGATGGCACCGATTGGCATTGGCCAACTGACTAAATAGGATGCCTCTGTAGAAGGTCATTTTGTCCTCCCTCTCAGTGGGAGTAAAAAAAGGCCCCTATTTTGTGGCGGTAGTGAGGGTCCACTAAGGTGAAGTTCCAGAAGTCATCCCACTCCTGAATGGTGACAATTCAGCTGTCACTACGCAAGCAAGTGAACATGTATCGTGCCATTTGTGCAAGCGACTTGGAGGGACTCCCTGCCTCCATCTCCACTGCATACTGCCACGGTGTGTCTGGGTCCTCTGTCTCACCTTTCTCATAACCCTCTAGCTCCTCTGGCCGCTCCTACTCCTCCTCTCCTGTCAGATTTCTAGAAAAATCACCCATTTGGCGAAACCTAAACTGTGCTCCACTGTTCCCCTCACCCTCCTCCTCCAGTTCAGCCCCCACAGGGCTCATGTAGCCTTGAGATGTAGGCGCCACATCTCCAGTGCCCTGACCAGCCATCGTTTCCAACACGTGTTGTAAGAAATTAAGCAGTGGAATGATGTCGTTCATCCCGTAATCCTGGCGATTTACTAATAATGTGGCTTCCTCAAAGGGCCTGAGCAAACAGCAGGTGTCACGTATGAACTGCCACTGGTTCACGTTGAAGTTACACAGGGGAGTACCTCTATCCACTTGGATCATCAAGAAATCGGTGATGGCTTTTCTCTGCTCGTATAGTCAGTCCAACAAATGGAGGGTGGAATTCTAACGTGTGGCAACATCGCAAATCAGATTATATTGGGGGATACCGTTCTGACGCTTCAGCTCAAGGAGGGTGTGCTTTGCGGTGTACGAGTGGCTGAAGGGCATGCTAAGTTTCCTTCCCAGTGTTAGGATGTCTTGCAAATGGGGGGGAACACTTCAGGAACCGCTTGACAACCGGACTGAACATGTGTGCCATGTAGGGCGCATTGGCCCAGCCTTCCCAGTCGCAGCGCATGTAAGATGTTCTTCCTATTGTCAGTCACCATGGTTCCCATTTCCAGTTTTCTTGGAGTAAGCCATGCTCCGATTTCTTTACGAATTACTTTTAGCAGTTCCTCCCCTGTGTGACTCTTTTCGCCAAGACAAACCATGTAAAGAACAGCATGACACTGCCGTGTCCTGCACACATGGTATGCTGAAGGGCCACTGAGACTTGTATGGACATTGGAGGCTGAGGAAACAGTGGAGGATGAGGAGGCGGAGTCCCACACTGTCACAGGACCAATGGCCTGAGAACGTGGAGGAGGAAGTAGCGTGACTTGTCCAAGTTGGGGTTGTGGCTGTGCAGGAACCACATTCACCCAGTGAGCCGTAAAGGACGTGTATTGTCCCTGACAGTAGTTACAGCTCCAGATGGCGGCGCTGCCGTGCACTTTGGTACACACCGACAGGCTAAAGGACTGGCTCACCTTCTCTTCCACAAAATTGTGCAGGACTGGTTCTGCCTTCTTCGCAAAGAAATGACGGCTCGGGACTCTCCACCTCGGCTCGGCACAAGCCATCAGTTCTTTAAAAGGTGCAGAGTCCACAACTTGAAAAGGGAGGGACTGCAGCACCAACAATTTGGACAGGAGCACATTCAGCTTCTGTGCCGTTGGATGAGTGGGCACATACTGTTGTCTCTTGGAAATGGCTGGATTACTGGCGGAATGGCTGACTAAAAGTGGGAGGAGCAGTAGCATCTAGAGCGACAGAAGGAGGGTATGACACACAGCTCCGTTTGGCTGAGGTGGTGGAGCCTTTGCTGGCTGAAAGAGGGATTGGCGTGCCACTGGGTGATGCAGCAAGCTGGACCACTACATCAGTGCCACGGATCTCCCAGGCTGCTTTATAGTGGCGAAGCATATGTTGACGCAGGGATGTGGTGCCAACATCTGTCAACATATCTTGCATGTGGCTATGTGAACCTCCTCCAGATGCTTGATGAAAAACTGCAACACCGCCTAGCAGCTGATTTTCCCACCAACAGTCCACAAAAATTCACTGTTACTGCCGCCGTCTCCAGGAACCCCTGTTCCACCAGTACCCGGGAAGGTAGGCTGCCGCGAAGCAGGTGGTCTTTCCCGAGCACGTTTGGCTCCAGAATTTAAACTTCTGCCACCATGCTACCGCCTTGCTGGCTCAGATTCTGCCTCACAACAAATTACAACTCCCTTCTCCTAATGATGATGAAGCCCCTTCTGCACCCAGCTCCCAATTGCGATCGACTTCATCATCATCAACAAGTGCACTGCACGTAACTGATGTCCTCCTCAGGTTCCTCAACAGTGTTTGCTTCAGGACCCTGAACCCTGGCAACACCGCCTACCAAGTCACTCTCCTCATCACTACTTTCCCCCCTAGCAGAGAAAGTGGAAGATGTCTACTACACTTCTTGGCTGACATTAGCTGCTGACTGTCCTCTATTAGATCTTCCTCAGTGAATAGTGGAGCTGAACCCACAGCATAAGATACTTCTGTAGGGGTGGGAACAGCATAGGACAGAGGCAATGGGAGGACAGGGACTGCTCCCGGGCCATGGCAACTGAGGGTTGTGTCTGAGGAACCCACCGACTGTTGACTGGGGGTGTCAGATGTCACATGTGTAGAAGTGGATGACTGTGTTAACGAATTGACGACGGCAGATGGGTTGCTGGTTGAGATACGACCGCTAGTTGATAACGGGAGCTCAGGCCTCTCACTGCGACTCCTGCTGCCACTCTCCCCTAGTCTGCTGTGACCTCTGCCTGAAGGATTTAGGCCTCTGCCACTCCTCCGTGCACGTCCTGGCACTTCTCTGCCTGACATACTTAGTGTGCATATGAGGGGAGTACAATACACTTCACTATGCTTAAAACAGTAGTTGTCTAGAACAGCAGCAGGTGTGTACTTTTTGCAGGCCTTTCACAGTAGCTACAGTACACCTAAAAACTCAGTATTTTTGTAAAACACCAGCCGGTGATTACTTTTGTCAGTCGTTTCACAGTATGTAGGCCCTTTACAGATTAACAGGTACAAAATGGTACATTACTTAGATGTACATATGAGGTATGCATTTATGAGGGCAGAAAAATGTGCTACAGTATGCCTAAAAGCTCTGTATTTTGGTAAAACACCAGCCGGTGATTACTTTTGTCTGTCCTTTCACAATATGTAGGCCCTTGATAGATTAACAGGTACAAAATAGTACACCGCTTAGATGTACGTATGCGGTATGCACTTATGAGGGCAGAAAATGCGCTACAGTATCCTTTAAAATAACATATTTTTGTAAAACACCAGCAGTACATAACAGTGCTGCAGCCAAAAAAAGCTGTGTACTAAACACAAAATTGCACTCTATCAAAGACTATTAGGAATAGACTGCTGGGTATTATACCGTCTACAGACTAGTATAACCAGCAGATGAATTTTTTTGTGGAACAAAGACACTGAATTGCGCTGAAAATTTATTCCTGCCTCCTCTGCTAAGGTTTATGAAGTTGAGGCAGCTTGTTGAAATGTTTGAGGCAAAACACAGCTATCTGCCCCTCTCTGCAATACTATGCTGAAAAAATTGACTGGGAGGTTAATGCCTGCAGTAAAAATGCTTTTTAGTGAAAAAAACAATGCTCTCCATCCACAAGAACGCTGATGTGACTAGGAGGATGTTAAACGCTGATGGGGCATGGAACATCTTAGCTATGAGGAGCGATTAAAGGAGTTACAATTGTTTAGTCTTGAGAAGAGACGTTTAAGGGGGGATATGATAAACGTATATAAGTATATTAATGGCCCATACAAAAAATATGGAGAAAAACTGTTCCAGGTTAAACCCCCCCAAAGGACGAGGGGACACTCCCTCCGTCTGGCGAAGAAAAAGTTTAGTCTCAAGGGGCGACACGCCTTCTTTACCGTGAGGACTGTGAATTTATGGAACGGTCTACCTCAGGAACTGGTCACAGTAGGAACAATTAACAGCTTTAAAACAGGATTAGATACATTTATGGAACAAAATAACATTAATGCTTATGAAGAAATATAAAATCCCATCCCTTCCCCAATATCGCGCCACACCCCTACCCCTTAATTCCCTGGTTGAACTTGATGGACATATGTCTTTTTTTCGACCGTACTAACTATGTAACTATGATGGACTGCACTTTTCTCTGCTGTAACACAAACAGGCTCTGCATCCTATGATCCTTCCGCATTGTATTTCTTTTTATTTTTTTATTTATATGGCGCCTACAGATTCCGCAGCGCTTACAATTATGGGGTACAAACAAAGACAAGTATCAGACATAAAATTACACAATAACTATTCAAACAAAAGGTGTGGGGATATATTGAGGATATGTTGAGGCCAATTAGAGAATGTTATAGGCCTGTCTGAAGAGATGTGTTTTTAGGCCACGTTTGAAACTATGGATGTTGTTGTTGAGTCTGAGGGACTGAGGGATAGCATTCCAGAAAACCGGTGCAGCACGAGTGAAGTCTTGGAGACGGGAGTGAGAAGTTCGGATTATAGAAGATGCTAGTGTGAGATCATTAGCAGATCGTAGAGAACGTGTAGGATGGTAGACAGAGATGAGAGAGGAGATGTAGGGAGGTGCAGCATTGTGGAGAGCTTTTTGTGTACTGTATTCTGGACTGAATTGGTAACCAGTGTAGTGACTGGCACAGGGAGGAGGCGTCGGTGTAGCGGCTGGAGAGGAAGAGGAGTCTGGCTGCGGCATTAAGAATGGACTGAAGAGGAGAGAGTTTGGATAAAGGAAGGCCTATTAGTAAAGAGTTTCAGTAGTCGAGGCGGGAGTGAATCAAAGCAATAATGAGAGTTTTAGCAGTTTCAGTAGTGAGAAACGGGCGGATTCTTGAAATGTTTTTGAGATGCAAGTGACAAGAACTTGAAATAGACTGAATATGGGGAGTGAAAGACAGATCAGAGTCAAGTATAACTCCATGACAGCAAGCCTGCTGCCCGGGAGTTATGGTAGTACCACATACCGAGATGGAAATGTCAGGGTTAGGTACAGTATCAGTTGATGGAGAAAAGACAAGAAGTTCTGTTTTAGAAAGATTTAGTTTCAGATATAAAGAGGACATGATCTCTGAGACAGCAGAGAGACAATCACTGGTATTCTGTAGGAGTGCAGGGGTGATGTTGGAGGAAGAGGTATAGAGTTGGGTGTCATCAGCATAGAGGTGGTACTGGAAACCAAATCTACTGATTGTTTTTCCAATGGGGGATGTGTAGAGTGAAAAGAGTAGAGGACTCAGGACCGATCCCTTGGGAACCCCGACAGCAAGGGGAAGAGGAGAAGAAGTAGAGCCAGAAAACGGGACGCTAAAGGAGCGGCCAGAGAGATAGGAGGAAAACGAGGCGAGAGCAGAGTCCTTGAGACCGATAGAGCGGAGACTACTGAGGAGGAGTTGGTGATCCACAGTGTCAAAAGCTGCAGACAGGTAAGGAGCCGGAATTATGGCGAATTATGGCGACAGGTGAAGTGAGGAGCCGGAATTATGGCTGCCAATTATATAGGGCTGTGACATCACAGGGATGACTGGCTGCTGATAGGCTGCATCCTGCATGTGATTAAAGGTCATCCTGCCTACTTCCCTTCCAGCCTTCCCAGCATTCCTTGCCTCATGTACTGACATGTGGATCCACCAGTTTAGATGCCCTGGAGCCTGCACCACAGTAAATGGAGTTTAATCAAGAGAATCGAATATTTTCAGAAGTTTGTAACGAATTCTGGTTCGTCAGCTTCGATTCGCTCACCTCAAATGTAGTGCTTTATCTGGCATCCTGACCCTCTCTCCTCTATATATATAAAGAAGCAGCAGAAAAGTGTGCTTATTCTAGTCACTTCTAAATGCAAAAAGGTCAAATGCTGATCTCCGTTTAGTTCCTCCTCATACAATATGCTGTACATTGAGCGCCCAAGTCCATAACAAATATTAATTTTACGCTGTTAACACAAAGTAAATTGGAAAAACAAAGGAAGACAAATTTCATCAATTATAAAGCAACGGTCAATAGTCTTTTTTGGTCCAAGATAAACTGACCATCTGCTTTTGTCGGATCAAAGCTTTAATTTTATCTAAAACAAGGAGGCTTTTAATTAACTGAGAGGAAGGATTACATACGTCTCCCCACTGCGGAATGCAAATGACTTCACTTGATGGAAGCTTCAGCACCTCTAGAACATAGTGCTGTCCTGTTGGTAAATGCTACACATCTAACGCCTTCTCCTTTTTATGCTCTGACAAAAACCCGAGTTGTAATATACACATCCTTTATATGTCCTTTTTTTGTATTTTCCATTGATTTTAATATATTCTGTCTCATTAAAGCATCTTGCATAGAAAGCTTTACCAATTACTATGGCACATAAGTTGTCTTGCAATGCAGACAACAGGGGATGGTTTACCCCCTAGCACATTTCGTTTTGACACAAGCCGAGAGTTAAGTGTGAACTCAATGCTGTGTTTACCTCTCCTTCCAGAGAAGCCTGTCTGCTTCAATTATCACACACATCACCAGATGTTATAATAGGAAGGGACAAATGTAAGATAAGTCTGCATTCATATTACGGCATCAGGATAGCAGATTTGCAAGCCAATGTCTTCACCTTGCTTGACTTGTAATGTTTGGGCGCTGGTTGTCTGCTTCACTTCACGTAAAACTAGGTGTAATCCTTTCAGTAAAAAAAGAAAATCATAACACAGATATACTTTTGTATACAATGTCTGCTACATTTTATTAGAAGGTACTTTTACAGCAGTCGATCCCTGGTTTAGATAACATGGATTTTTATTCTTGTGAGATTGTTAAAAATGTTGATGCTTTAGGCAATCCTAATTTTTTGAAGCGTTCCTCCACAAAATGTAAATCACACAGTGTCCCACAGCTTAGAACCCCAGCAGTCAGCTGGAAACTATGAGGAAACCTGGAAGTAAATGTTCAATTTCCTTGCAAATGTTCCCTATAACTGTTCAATTTCCTGGAAGGGGGGATAAACAAAGCATTGAGTTCATACTTGAAGGGGTATTCTGCCTCTAGACATCTTATGCCCTATCCAAAGGATAGGGGATAAGATGTCTGATCGCGGGGGTCTGACTGCTGGGATCCCCCACGATCTCTGTGTAGCTCTGGCCCTCTCCCATAGACATGAATATAGGGGGTGTGGCGTGACATCATGATGGGGTGTGACTTGACTTCACATTTCACACTGCAGGAACCCAGCATTCTAAACATACTGTTTAGAAAGCCAGGTGCTGCGCGGAGATCGCGGGGGATAAGATGTCTAGGGGAGAAGTACCCCTTTAACTCTCAGATTGTGTCAAAATGGAATGTGCTAGGTCACTTCTATTTGAGTTGACTGTGAGATCCAAGAAAGGAGAGTAGGAAATATCTTCCACAGATAATTGTACTCTTTGTAACAGTTCCTCACTTTGGCCATGGGGATTTTAAGCCGAGGACCCCTTTTAAAGTGCAAACTGCTTTTATCCAGAGCTGAGGCACCCATCTCATTCTCAAAAGTAGTTCTGCTGGAGGTCAGGTCTACTATTTGAGCTAGTACTTCATGTAAGCCAGAGCAGAAAGGCATATTTATCTTTGTCTCATTAGCGGTTAAATGGTAGGACAGTTTTAATGAAGACGATTTAGAAAGTTGCTTCATGTTTCATTCAGGAAACAAATCAACATAAAAAGTTTAATATAAAACCCTATTGTGTGTCTTTTATTCTGACTTATTTGTGGCTTACTAGTAGAAGCCATCTGAGACGGCTTAGCTGGGGCTTACCATTATCACTTTAGGCCCGATTGTACCTGGCTTTTCCCAGTACCCACAGGCACCAGGGGTACTGTTAAGAAACAGGTAACATTGGGCCCAAAGTGTCAAAAAGATTATTACGATTGGAATAGCCAAAAATATTTAAAAAAATGCATAGGGTCCCCCTATTTTCCATAACCAGCCAGATGCCACCAAGCAGTAGCAGCCTGGCATTACCAGGGTGGACATTATTTTTGACTATTCCCAGCCTAATGATGCCAGCCAGCTAACTCTTTATTCTCGGACTGCCATCTTTGGCGCTCCAGGCCTGCCAGTATCCAGCTCCTCTCAGTACCCCTGGTGCTGGTGGATACTGGAGTAATAAGGGGGAGTTGACATTACCAGATGATATCCGCTACTAAGCCACACAAAAGTCATAATAAAATACATACATTTGGGTTTAAAAAGACAAAAAAAAACTTTATTGAAATAAAAAATTAAAAAATACCTCAGATCCTTCTTTCCTATTTTATAAAATAAAAAGTCTCTGTTTAACGTAGTCCCGTCTTCCTAGAAAAAAAAAACATACATTACTTATATATGCTACATCTTGCTCAAAGTGTACAATGAACTTAGCAAAGAGTAGAGCCACTTGTGTCTTAAAGGGGTTATCCAGGAATAGAAAAAACAGAGCTAATTTCTTTCAAAAGTCGCTCTATGTCTCTGTGGAATTACAACTTGGCTCCATTAACTTCAATGGAACTGAGCTGCAGAACTACACCCAACCTGAAGACAGACGGGGAGTGGTTCTTGAAAGCAATTAGCTCTATTTTTCTATTCCTGGATAACCCCTTCAATAGATGTCTGTACTCCCTTGCATATTTACTAGCGCAAATTCTCATGGAAATATAACTAGGACTGTAAGGTAGGGACTGTGTAGGCAGTGCAAGTTTTGCATTAAAACATCCCCTTGCTCTAATACTCATGGGAAACTTATACTCTGGCCCGGGAAGACAACACTGGTTTAAGAAGCACTGGCTTACCTAGCACTATAAATCCTGTTTAGGAGATGACCAAACATGATGGAGTACATGATCATGCTCCCTCATTACACACCATAGGCTTATAGAGGTGCAGTGAATGATACTGAGGGAGGAGTATGGTCATGAACCCCTTATTCTCAGCCATCGTGTGGATGGGTTTTCCGTTTAAAGTCCTTGGAAGGACAGGACAGAAAGGGGCCAAAGCTTTACAAATATATACAGTGGACCACATGGCTGTATGCAGGTATGATAAGTAATCAGTCTGCAAGACTGGGTTTGTGGGAGGGGCAGAGGACTATAAAAGGTCCACTATCCCCCTCTTCTGGGTGTGTGTTGCGTTTGCAGTGTTCTCTTTACAGAAGCACTGCTGTGAGCTCATACACTAGGAGGGAGAGAAATCGCAGTTTTCGTTGGTTGTATACACAGTTAGAAGTTTTCCAGTACAGGTAAGGCCTGTTGCCTCGCTAATGCGAGGTAACGGCCTGGTCTCTGTCACTTTTCAAATGTATACCCGCCGTGGTATGTTCACTTATTATGGTTGTCATGGCCGGCGGTCCGCTTCGCCACCTGCCTGTTTTTATTTACCTGGTTGCCCCAGTGTCACCACTGGTGGCGATATCCCCCTCACAGCCTGCCTACCTCCGGTCACATTCGCAGCCACTTCACTGATCGGTGGCGCTGCGGCGGCACCGGTATCAAGGGAATCGTGCACGCCGCTGCGCAGTCTACCGCGTCATCCCGGCGGTCATGTGTGCGGTGACGCGGGAGATCACACGATGCCGGTAAGTGGTCGCGCTGCCGTTTCAATTCCAACCCTCGGTCTCGGCCGGCGTACCGCACCGGATCGAGGGAGGTCATACCCCCAGCCCTGGTGCAGTGATTCCGCTGCATCAGGGCTATTGCTGGGTCAAACATTTGCTGACAGAGCTCAGAGGGGGGCCCGCCTCTCCTCTCTAAACGGGGTGATCCTCACATCCCAGGTCCTCTGATTGCATGCTAGGTCTCCAGCATGGCAGCAGTGGTCTGCCGCTCTGCCAGTGCGGTGCCCAGCTGGCACATGGAGGGGCTGGCTGGCGGTCAAGGCACGTGCTCCGGCTAGGGTTCAATGTTGATGGTTGTTACTACAGGTGCCTGCCAGAGAATCACCACACAGGTGGTGGTAGTCACAGAGGACAGTGAAGGCAGAAACAGCTGGCAGCGGGCATTGCGGCAGGGGGGAGGGGGAGGTAGTTGGGCAGACGGTGGTGGTAGTTCAGCACAGAGTGCGCAACTGGTGGCAGGTCAATGTCACAAATTTGATGGCCACTCTATCATTACTGTCCCTATAGTTGAAGTCGCGTGATTCATTGTTCTGGGACTATACATCGTCAGCGTCTTGCCAGTTACAGGTGTGTAAAAAAAAAATATATATATATATATATATATTTTACATATATGGCAGTCCTCAGCTGCTTGCACACACACAAACCCCCACCTCAGGTCGGCTCACAGCAGTCCCCACTCCACAGTGGTCGTTCATTTTCAGGCATTCAGGAGCAGCATCATGCTATGCCTCTCCACCTTGAATACTATTTCATTCAGTGCAAACTCAAATAGCAGTAGCATAAGTGAGGAGCCCATCATATCTGACACGTCTTCGGGTGGCAACTCGCTTTATCATATTGTTACTGACACGTCTTCCAGAGCAATATCAATTGGGGTAGCGGTAGTATAAGTGATTAGCCCATCATACCCGACACGTCTTTGGGGGGCAGATCATTTACTTGTATTGTTACTGACATGTCTTCAGAGCAATATCGACTTACGTAGTGGTATAAATCCCTTCCCCCACCTCACAGGCTGGATACAGCACACATATTCAGTCACACAGAGGCCGTTTACTCCGATAGGAGACATTTTCATCACACATGTCCTTTCATCAGTGAGTGATTTTTATATGAGCGTTTTTTGCTTCTCTTCAGGTCTTAGCTCTTGGTGACGTTGCTTATGAAGTTGGGGAGGGAGTTCCAGGTGTGTAAAAAAAAAAAAAAAAAGGGGGACAGTTCATGCATATGTTTGCATCCATGTTCAGGGATACATGGATTTGTCTGTGCATGTGAATTCTGTTGTCGCAATGTGGCCAGGGTGGTAGGCCAGTAAGTCGGGTTACTCATGCCCCTTTTTGTTTGTCCACCGGCACCCTTTATTGGACCGGTTAGGTTGCCATCCAGCATGTCCAATGCATCCGATATTGAGGAGGCTATGTCGATTCCGGAGACTCCGGCCAGGGCTTCGGACAGAGGCAGTGTCTCTTCTTATCGAGTGTGGACGATCCCTAGGATCATGGAGGAGTTGCGCAAGAGGGGAGTACCTTTTGCAGCAACCTCCAGGAAAGCTGAGCTGTACAGACTTTTGTTGGAGAATCCTCTGGCAGGCCCCAGTGTAGCCACGGTACCCGGGACTGGAGATGGCTCACAGTCCGGGCAGCTACTCCAGATGATGAGCTCTGTGCTGTCATCGATGACTGGGTTTCAGGACAGACTTGAGTCATTGGAAAGGGACAGGGCTACAGCCCAGGCAACGCCCGTTGCCGATACCGCGGTCCCCTTACCACCGGTCATCCCAGGTATGGCTTTTGAGGACTTAAGTGTGGCCCCTGAATCCTACGTCCTGGCCAGCATACACAAGGAGATCATAGAGGGCAAGGACATAAACCTGGCCGCTCTGCTGATAGCATCCCATGATGTCAATGACACCAAGATGGTGTCTTGTGGGGAAGTGGCAGTGATTTTGAAAATAAGGGATTCTAGACTTGGCAGGAAACTCAACTTCTCCGAGTTCGTGGTGGCATTCAGCATGTGTCGGGATGTGGTATGTTCAGTTAGGCCAGACAGACGCCAGGAGTTGGACGTGTACTTGTACAATATTGCCGATTTAAGTATGAACTATGGTGGTACATTGTTTTACGATTACAATAAAGCATTTTCTTTCAAGGCTGCAGCTACACTAACGCAGTATAACAGAGAGGCTGATTGGGCGAGGGTTGACACGGGACTCTTTTGCAGGCATTTCGCTGGGCTAAAAGCACCACCATGCTCTTATTGCCAGTCAATTTTGCATGCCACAAATTCGTGCCCTCAGGCAAAGGAAGAAGTGGGGAACAGCAGACCCCTGCCGGTAGCAGGTCCTTCTGGCCAGAAATCGGTCAGCTCGGTGGATAAGCTGGGTAGGCCGATCAGGTTCCTAGGGCGGAATCCGATCTGCAATAACTTCAAACTATCTACATGTAACTTCAACCTGTGCAGATTTATTCACATCTGCTTCAACTGCTACAGGGCACATCCTAGGTCGGCCTGCACCTTAAAGAACACACAGTTATAACTAGGCATAGTGGACGTAGAGGTCCTTGCGCGCCTGTTGAGCATCCATCCTGAGCCTCGATGGGTCACTTGGTTACTTGTGGCTTTTGTTTCCGGCTTTCATACAGGCCTAGTAGCCCTCCCACAGTCCACCCACGAGTGCAAGAATCTCTTGTCCTCAGCTGGGGACCCAGGCACAGTGGCTATGTTGATCAAAAACGAACTAGACAAGGGTTTCATGATCGGACCCTTCATCTCATCACCCTTCAGCTGCTGGAGGGTTAGCCCTATAGGCATTGTGTCCAGTAAATTCAATAAAAAGAAGCGTTTGATCTATGATTTGTCAGCACCTCATTGCTCAGTTATCCTTAACTTGTTAATTCCCTCGGAGGAGTTTAGCATGAAGTATGCTTCAATCGACGAGGCAATCCAGATGATCTCAGGACTGGGGCAAGGGGCTTGGTTGTCAAAAGCTGACATCGCTGATGCGTTCAAACTGCTGCCGGTAAAGAAGGAGCCATGGCCATGGTACGGGATTAAGTGGGAAGATAGATATTATTTTGCGGTCAAGTTAACCTTCGGGTCAAAAAGCAGCCCATGGTTATTTGACCAGTTCGCCATAGCCCTCCAGTGGGTTTTAGAGAACATAGTGGGGTGCAGTAATGTCATCCACTACTTGGACGACTTCTTGTTATTAGAGGCTCCACAGTCATCATCAACTCGCAGATCTGCTTGCAGTGTTCCAACAGTTAGCAGTCCCGGTCTCCCCCACTAAGAGGGCCCTTTCCACATGTTGACCTTCTTGGATATCATTTTAGATTCAGACAAAATGGAGGCCAGATTACCGGCAGATAAATTAGATAGGATCAGAGGAATTATGGCAAACTTCAACAGGTCACAGGTAAGGAACAAAGCCGAGTTTCAGAGCCTATTGGGGATGTTAGCCTTTGCTATGAGGATCATACCACAGGGACGATCATTTATCTCCAGGCTGCTGGAAGTCATGTCTGCTGCTCCCAATCAGGACAGGGCTGTTACCCTAGGTCCCACTGCCAGATCTGATCTGGCAATGTGACAGGTTTTCCTCGACAACTGGAATGGCATCTCATTTTTCCTCCCCGAAGTGTCGGATCAATCACCTAAAGTGTTCACTGACGCGTCTTCCAGTATAGGCTTTGCGGCTCTGCACAACAACCACTGGCTAGCAGACGCATGGCCAGACCAAGTCAAAAACATGTCTGGCTTCAACCAATATTCAGCAGCCTTTGAGATCTTTCCGGTAGTAGCAGCAGCCGTGGCATGGGGGCGTAGTTGGGCAAACAATACGGTGGTTTTCATATGTGACAACCAGGCCCCCGTGGAAATTTTAAACAAGGGCCATTCAAAATCTGAATTGGTGATGACTTTCTTAAAGGGGTATTCCAGGAATTATTTTTATCTTTTCATGTCGTTGGTGTTGTCCAGATCATGATTTTTCAAAATATATGTTTTTACCTTACCTTTTTTTATTTGCAGCCCATTCTTTCTTGTTCTTTCCACAGGAAGTTGTACTTTTTCTGCCTACCATATGACGTATGTCTTGGCCGTTTCCCATGTTTCTGTGCGGCCCAAGACCGTGCGTCACTGCTTGTTAACAGTTTGTGGGCTTGGCTTTGTTTTTCTTTCTGCGGGAACTCGGCGCCCCCCCCCCAATGACGTTCCCGGCGCAGCGCTGCGCGTTTGTGTTATTGCGTTTTTCCTCTGTCACATGACTCTTAGTCATGTGATGTATGTGGGCTCGGCTAGTGAATTAGGCCTGTCCTTGTTACACGCCCCCTGCTAGCTTAATTTCCTCCCCCTATGTGTAGCTACGTTGCTACACAGAGTGGGAGGAAACAAAAAAAGGAGAATGATGGGAACTGTAGTAAAAAAGACGGGTGTAACGAGTGGGGCTGGGATAGCACTACAAGAGGTGGAACAAACGAGATGTGGGAGGGAGACGATCGACAACGGCATTCTGGGACATGTAGTTTCTAACAAAGGCATGCACACACATACTACAAAGGGTGGAGAGACAGAAATGTGTGAGGAAGCCAAGTCCCCTCCCCAAACAAAACAAGGAATCCTGTGAAATGTAGTTTCAATAACGGAAGCCAGACAGGAAACACAAAGATCTGAAAACCCTAGCATCGCCAAAATGAAAGAAAAAAACACTGAGCCATGCAGACAACAAGAAAAAAAACAGACTCCACACATAAGTCCATTCAGGACTGGCAGGTAGGTACTGAAAACACTTTAGGCTGGATAACCCCTTTAAGGAGGTTGGTATGGGTCGCCCTTAGTCACTATTTCCACTTCACTGCGGTACACATACCAGGATCTAGGAACATGGCAGCTGATGCATTATCAAGGTTAAATTTTCACATTTTATTTCAGACCGTACCAGAGGCAGACCAGGTGGGCACACCAGTTCCCCCAGTCCAGGCTCTCTTGATGGATTGACGCTATACAAAAACTGGCAAATGGCCTCATCAGGCATTCCCTGGCCAGCAACACTAAAAAGTCCTATGATGTAGGATGGGATAGATACCAAGGCTTCATCAAGACCCACAAGGCAGCAGATATTGACTATATCGAACTATTAGTATGTTTTATTGCCTTTTGCCACTATAATTCAAAGTTGTCCCTTAGCACCATCAAGACATACCTTGCAGGGATACAGCACCACTTCTCCATGCAATTCCCCAGTAGACCTTCTTTGTTCTCGGCTCATCCAGTCCGAGCAATACTAAAAGAAATTCGCAACACCACAGGCACCAAGCCTCTGTCACGGTTGCCAGTCACTGGGGACTTGTTCAGGAGTATGTCGGATGCGCTGGACAGATCCCTGTTTGGCTTCACCAATAGCCTGGTTATCAAGGCGGCAATATACCTAGCAGTCTACGGCTTCTTGAGACCAGGGGAATTCTCGAGTGCCAATCTCAAATCACCAGCTTTGCTGAAATCCCAGTTAGTTTCAGCCAATAATATGTTCGTGTTAACATTATTGTCCACCAAAACTTCCAGGGGGGCAGTCCAGGTCCCGTACTACCAAACAGGACACAAGTGGTGTCCTGTTGAGGCTTTCAAGACCCTATTGGTCACCATGGTGGTCGGACCGGCTGATGCACCGTTGCTTATGTTCAATAACGCCCCATTGACGACCAGTACTTTTATTAAACAGGTACGCGCTCTGGCAAAGGCCCTAGGTCATGATCCCGCTACTCTTTCCAGGTATTCCTTCTGAATTGGGGCAGCTTCGGCTGCCTCTCGGCATCAGGCCCCAGCGCACATCATTAAAACCATGGGTAGATGGAATTCATCCTGCTATGCCAGATACGTACCAAACCCTCAGCTTGAAATGCCGCAAGTGTTTAAAGTCTTGGTTATGTAATGATGCAGTCTAAATAAATTATGTACATACCTACTTGTCTTGGTTTTTGCCCTCTACAGGTGTACCCCCGTTTGCGGTCATGGCACACACCAACCGCTTGTTACGTATATATATATATGACTCTGTGTTTATCTCAATGGTATGTTTGCTTGTAGGTTCAGGTAAGTACTTACGTTTGGAGCCTGAGCACAAAAATAATATTTTTAAAAAATTCTGTCCTTTTTCTTTTGGCCTTTCTTCCTTTTGAGTATTGACTCCTCAGTTCTCACATTATCCTCTAAACAATGGTCTTGTGTTGGAGTTGATGTTCCACCTGCTGACCGACTACATACTTCTGTTCCACATGGCCCAGAATTTGTAGAAGTGTTAGCCTCAGTCTGGTGGGTCAGGGATAGTTGCAAAGTAATTTCTCTATAAGTATTTCTTCCAAAATGATTGTCCCAGTTGTGCTTTTGCACTGCCCTCCATTTTGACCACCCTTAAAGGGGTACTTCACTCCTAGACATCTTATCCCCTATCCAAAGGAAAGGGGAAAAGATGTCTGATCATGGGGGTCCCACTGCTCATGATGTCACAGCCATGCCTCCTCCCATAGACTTGCATTGAGGGGGCAGGGAGTGACATCACACTGCACACTCGGAGCATCCAGCGCTGCGGAGAGCTCGCAAAGGCGGGTGCTGAGAGACAGATTGCGGGGGTCCCCAGCGGCAGGGCCCCCACGATCATACAACTTATCCCCTATCCTTTAGATAGGGGATGATATGTATTAGGGCCGGAATACCCCTTTAAACAAAGGAAGTAAAATGAAATATCTCATTGCAGCATAAACCATTATCAATGAATAAAAGGAAACTCAATATTGCATGAAGCAGCATATTAATGCCAAATTAATACAAATCCCTGTGCAATGGTGTAAAACAATGCCATGAATGTTAACAGGATTGAACAATGAGGCATATTCTCGTTATGTATACTGATCAGCCAATATGATGTATACAAAGGATAGACAATTAACTGCTGCATTATTAACAATGGATCAGGTTGATAAGTATTAATGCCAATAATGTTCTTCACTGAACTTCAGGATTATTCACATGGGATGTTTACATGTAAAATATGCAGTGGTTGAATTTAAAGGAACACTAAATCTACAAATGAAAGATAATACTAAACAGTATGTCTGTTCTAGAGACAAACGGTTTGCATAGAACACTGAGGTTAGGGATTCTAGCTAATCTCCTTCATTTTCTGCATAGACAATGGCAAATTTTAAAAGGGAAGTCCAATGTAGGAAATTTATACCCTAAGTGTCTGATGGTGGGGATCAGACCACTTAGACCGTTGCTGTGTTCATGTATTTCTGGCTCTCCCATAGAGATACATGGAGGGGGTGTCAACTCCTGATCCGTGCGTGAGGAGCACTTGAGCTAGGGCCCAACGAATCTCTAGATATAGCTGGGAGAAGCACACAGCTGTGCAATTCACTCCCCAGCTCACTGCCTGATCTGACTCATTGTAGGACATGGTCTTCATTGTAAGCCTAGGAGCCCATCTCCTTTCAGTGTACTGTCGGTTTTCATGGCAGTCTGTTAAGACCATTTCAGAACTACTAGTATAGCCTGTCACAGGCAGGCTGTTTTAAGAAAGCCCAGATCTGAACGTTAATACAATACAATTGCCATACAATAGTTTTGAAGCATATTTTTATAAGGGAAGGAACCATTGCTTGTACAAGTCCCCTAAGGGGACTAAAAAAGCAAAACAAATATAAAGTGTACAAGGACAGACCACAATCAGAAAGAAATATACTCTAATATTCAAGCAAAAATAGTGAGGACTCTGCTCACAAGCAGGGCTGGACTGAGACTAAAAAGCAGCCCTAGAACAGAAACCCAAGAGACCTGCATACAAATTCCCACCTCATATTGCAAAAAGATTGTTTTGCAGTGTCACAAAAATTCTCCTTGTTTGCCAGGCTGTAGTCCTACATTTCTAAGAGGAATAAAAAAAAGGAAGAGAACAACATAGAGTTGTGATGACTGGTTCGGCCAGAACCCGTATGATTAATGCTTTCTCAGTCATGCTTTGCCTGTGAAAGTTCTTGTTACTGGAACTAGCTATGTCTGTACTAATACTGTCGGATATGGTTCTGTGACTTTTTGGCTTGGCTTTTGACCACTCTTTGGCTCTCTGTTACTGTACTCCTTTCCCTCCTGGCTTTGACTCGGCTCGTTGATTTTGCATTCAGTGCATGTGTTTAGGTTTATTTCTGTTATATTATAATTATATATATTATAATCTGTTTTATTTGTCTCCAGCTGTCCCCAACCTTTGTCAGTTTTTATTTAGGAAGAAACCGGCAAAGTGGTTTTGGACCTGCTGCCTAGGGCAGGTACACAAGTAGGCAGGGACAGATGGAGAGGACAAGTTCAGGGTTGTACTCTATTCCTGCCCGACATGACAAGAGTTCTAACTAAGGCTATGTGTACATCTGTGTTACATCTGTGACTCCTTCCCGACTCCAAATGTAGTAGTCAGAATAAATCCCTAGATCAAAGTTCTGTCCCTATACATCTAGTATTCATAGACTGTAATGTTGTTACTTTACAGAAATGCATGCAGGCCTTATTGAGTTCACCATGGCCACTTCCTCTGACAGAGAGTTCCATAGTCTCACTGCTCTTACAGTAAAGAATCCCCATCTGTGCTGCTGTAGAAACCTTATTTCCTCTAGGCGTCTAGGATGCTTTCCTTGTTATACATACAGTCCTGGGTATAAAGAGATCATGAGAGAGATCTCTGTACTGCCCCCTGATATATTCATACATAGTTATTAGGTAACCCTTAAGACATCATTTTTACTACATTAAATAACCCTAATTCAATTTTTTACAACATTAAATAACCCTAAGTCCTCCCATTCCTCATATTACTCTAGTTGCCCATCTTTGAACCCTCTCCAGCTCCACTATATCTTTCTTGTACACTATTGCCCAGTACCTTACACAGTATTCTATGTGTGGTCTGACTAGTGATTTGTACAGTGGTAGAATTATTTTATTGTCGTGGGCATCTATGCCCCCATTGCCCCCACATGATTTTATCTGCTTTTGCAGCAGCTGCCCGACACTGGTTGCTACGGTTACGTTTACTGTCAAGTAAAACTGCTAAGATCTTTTTCATGTCAGTTGTCCCCAGTGTTTTTCCATTACATACATACTCCCATCATGGATTTTTTTTCTCCCCATGTGCATAACCTTATGTTTATCAGTGTTGAACCTAGAACCTAATCTGCAACTTCTCCAATCCCCAACCTATCCAGATCCATTTGTAACAGTATGCTGTACTCTATTGTATTATCTACTATACACAGTGCACTACACAGTGCACAGTCACCTACAAAGATTGACAATTTATTTTACAATCCCCCTAACACATTTATATCCCCAAATAAATACATATCCCCAGACCCCCAAATACATTCATATCCCCAGACACTAAATACATTCACATCCCCAGATTTCTGTTGAGGTCATTACAGTCACTAAATCCAAAGTTTAGGACACTCTGCTGTGTCACAGTGGCCTTAAGCTCCATGCAGCCACGGAATCAGAGACGATATGCCAGGCACCCTTTATGGCCCCTTGTCACTGAGCTGAAGGCCCCAGGAATCAGGGGAGTAGCCAGCACTGCATAGAACCTAGAGGTCCGGGGATGAAAAGGAGGCAGTGACTCAGCCCAGACAAGTGAAGGAGCAGCACAGGCGGCACACATCACAGTCACACAGTAATACTTACAGGATCTATTCTGTTTGTCATTGTCGTTGGACGGGCAGCCGACATAGTGCTGTTCACACTATAATTGGGCAGTCAAGGCCCCTTTGTCACAGGGCCAAATAGTAGCTGTGGTGAGCCTACAATGCTGGTGGCCTACCAGGAATTTTCCTGGAATCTTGGTAGGCCAGTCCGGTCACACTCAGAAGAGCTTACTATCTATGAGGAAATAGGGTTAAGACAAAAAAAAGTGCTTTATTTATACAATGGTTTTACTGGTATTTCTACAAAAGTAGTAGTTTATTTTCTAAAACTCATATATCTTCTCAAAATGCCTCATATCAGACACAGACACAGCCCAGGGCCAGCCCTACAAAGGGTCCCGCTGGGTCCATTGGACCCAGGAAGCACCTTTACAGGGGTGGCAAATAACATTTTTTTTTTTTGTGGGATCTGACAGGTACGCTTGAAGACAGGAGAATACTGGATCACAAACATCTAAGCTTATAAATAAATTTTGGCTGGAGGCACACTTGAATACTGAAGTTATTTTCCTTTCAAATAAATATGCAAATTAAAACAAAGTATGGAAGTGAAAATGTTGGGAAAACTTCTGATGAATGTGTTTAAAGATCATGATTGGTCCGTGGTAGAGATAAGGATATCAATTGGGCATTAATTAAATTTAGTCTGAATTTCACAAAAATAAATAGTGATTTAATAATAATAATAATAGTAATAATACATTTTTTAGGATTCAAGCTTTTTGTGATTAATTTCAATCTTGTCATCATAACCGGCAAATGGACAAAATGTAAGCACTGGTTGTGAATTTTTAGGAAATGATCCCAGGTGTTCCAAATCACTGATATGTTTACCGGTTTCTTTGGATACTTAGTAGCAATCCCATGTGGATTAAGGAAAAATAAATGCATCTTTCATGAGATAAATTATGCCTACGGTAAGTATCAAAGTAGCATTTCCCAGCGCAATACTATCCCTAATTGTCCGTAATTGTCCCTCAGCAGCTCTTGATACAAAAACACGCTTTAGCCCTATTTATACATTTTCTATGCATTTAAATATGTACACTTACACTTTTGTTCCAAATGGTTCTATGCCGATCTGATTTTTGATTCTTTTTTGATTAACAATTAATTTCCATAGTGTGACAGTGATGTGTTGTAAGCCCTCCAATAAGAATAGAACAGCTAATGAATTCCACTGAATAGAATTCAATTGCATTTTAAGCCATTTTTTAAATTGATAGTGGATCCTGCATGTCACCCAGTCAGAGGCCATATGCCCAGCAGAGGTGAGGAGATAAAGCATCTTAGGGTCCAATCCGACAAGAGGCCACCTCTGCGTGGTGGATGGGGGACATGTTTTGATCAAAAAGTGCGCTAAGAGCCTCCATTTTTTTAATGCTGCTGCAACCTTCTTTTTTTGTATACTTTGTATTTGCCACAGCAGCGTGCACCCGTGTATTAGGTAGTTGAGCTTGCTATTTTTCTTTTTTTGTGTTTTTGCTGTGCAAATCACTGATATGTTTACTGGTTACTTTGGATACTTAGTAGCAATCCCATGTGGAATAAAGAAAACAAAATTCATCTTTTATGAGATAAATTATGTCTACGGTAAGTATCAAAGTAGCATTTCCCAGCGCAATACTATTCCTAATTGTCCCTCAGTACTATACCTGAAAATGATTATTTAATTTTAATAGGATTCTATATGCAATTCTTGATACAAAAACACGCTTCAGCCCCATTTATACATTTTCTATGCATTTAAATTTACACATTTACATTTTTGTTCCAAATGGTTCTATGCCGATCTGATTTTTGATTCTTCTTTGATTATCAATTAATTTCCATAGTGTGACAGTGATGTGTTCTAAGTTCTCCCATAAGAATAGAACAGCTAATGAATTCCGCTGAATAGAATTGAATTGCATTTTAAGCCATTTCAGGTGATGTACAGAGACAATGGCAGTCAAATATTCATGGAAAGAAGAGAACTGTATAAAATCAGGTTCCCCGGGAAACTGAGCTCCTACAATCTGTCATTAAATTAAAAATGGAATATTTATCACCCAAGCTGACACAAGCCTGTCCTCTTGTCCCTCTGTTTAGTCTCCAGGGTCTTCATCTTGACCATGTCCTGTTTCCTGATAACAGAATCTGTCTACTTCCAGTGGAATCCAACGCTTACGAATAATTATGTTAATTTATTTGTGGGCAAAGGAAGGAGAAAAAATCATTAAGGTCGACCCGAAGACCTTGAACTTCTCTTTCCTTCTGTTGTAAATAAGTGTAGTATATATTAATCAGCCATTTTCACCCTTCCCCGCTGCAATAATTTATAGTCTGATTGCACGACAAGGACGAGTAGGTAGGTTCTCGAACCTCTCAACAACCATGAAATTGTCTAATACAAGCTGGGCTGTTTGTATTTTCATGCCAATACTTTGTAGGTGTGGGGTTTGCAGTTGAAATACCTGTATATTGTGTATAAATCAAGCAATAGTCTAAAGAGTCTTAGAGCTGTACAACCCCTTACTGTCTAGTTATCAAGCTGAACCCCGTTCATGAGGGGTCATAATAAAACTAAGGCTATGTCCATACAGTGTATTTTTTTCATATTTTCAGGCATATTTTATTTTAAGAAAAATGTATACATAAAATTGTGGAAAATGTTCATCCCTTATGCTGAATTAATATAAGTCTATTAAAAAGTATCTGTCCGTGTATATTAAAAAAATGGACGTAGTTTTTTTCGGCACCGGTAAAAATAAGTGACGTCACCTTTGAAAACCATGTTATTTATGTACTGTACTGTACACTTTCTTTATGGATCTTTATGAAGGTCAGAACTCCAAGAAAAGAGAATGGATGTAGAACTCAAAAAAAGTTACCTGCAAAGACATATATTTCAGACAATATGCTGGTTGCCTGTAGCCACTACTATAGGGAGCTTTGCGGCATACTGTATACTGTTTCATTCAGTTTAGTAAACATGAGTTGATGCACTGGATGGATAAAAAGTCCTATAGAAACAAAAATACAAAATTCCTAATAAAAACTACAGATCATGGTGCAAAAAATTAGCCCCTGTATATGGAAATAAAACCAAAAAAGTTACAGGGGTAAGAATAGGACAATTTTAGGCTTACTTTTTAAGCTTATTTTGTTAAACATAATAAACACCAACAAAGCTTTATTGGAAACCAGACATCATATTAAATAAATGCACTAAAAATGAAGAAAAAATATAAGTAGCAAGTACAAAGGTGAAAATGCAGTGGATGAAGCAAAAAGTCTATGGTTAGAAACATTGTAAACATTAGGACAAAGTACAATGGAGTGCGCCTAATAGACTTCATGAAACAGGTAGGCAAAGGGAACACACTGCAACAAGGCTAAAGAAGACTGCACACTGCTAGAAAAATATCAAGCCTAAGCAAAAGTACCTGCTATGTATAACACCGGTAAAGGGGTACTCCGCTGCTTAGCGTTTGGAACAAACTGTTCCGAATGCTGGAGCTGGTGCTGGGAGCTTGGGACATCATAGCCCCGCCCCTTCATGACTTCACACCCCCTCTCATAGACTTGCATTGAGGGGGTGGGGTGTCCTGAGGGGGTGGGGCTATGACATCACAAGCTCCCGCCGCTGGCTCCAGCGTTCGGAACAGTTTGTTCCAAATTCTGAGCAATGGAGTACCCCTTTAACTCACTGTATGACAATGTGTAAGTTAATATTGTACTGTATATGTAGATGTTTGTACCATTTTAATCATATTGGCTGACAGAATAAAGAAGATTGCATGTAGTTTTACGGTAGTGCAAAATTGAAACCCCCACAAGTTGCAAAATTGTGTTTTTTTTTTTTTCCTCCTGCTAACCACTTCCAGGTAAGGCTGGGTCCACACTACGTTTTGTCCCATACGGGAGCGCATACGGCAGGAGGGAGCTAAAAGCTCGCGCTCCCGTATGTCATTCATTTCAATGAGCCGACCGGAGTGAAACGTTCGGTCCGGTCGGCTCATTTTTGCGCCGTATGCGCTTTTACAACCGGACCTAAAACCGTGGTTGACCACGGTTTTAGGTCCGGTTGTAAAAGCGCATACGGCGCAAAAATGAGCCGACCGGACCGAACGTTTCACTCCGGTCGGCTCATTGAAATTAATGACATACGGGAGCGCATATGGTTACATACGGGAGCGCGAGCTTTTAGCTCCCTCCTGCCGTATGCGCTCCCGTATGGGACAAAACGTAGTGTGGACCCAGCCTAATAGTCATAACTGGATAACTTTTTTTCAGGGTTACAAACTATGTTACTTGTTTTTTAGCCCCCTTACCTACCTCTGTCCTATTACCCAGGAGATGTTAACACCAATGTTAGCTTTTATATAATTAAAAAAGAATATTCAGAAAGTTGCATGACTATTTTTTGTTCTGCATTTATGATTTTTTACCGTATTTTGGGTTTTGAACAGGAATTAATTTAAACCTGACACGCCACTGGCTTCCTCTATCAAAGCTCTGATTTATGTAGCATTTGATGTAAACTCAGCACTGAGCTAGCAGAAGCAGTAGTGCCATTGGCTGGCCTGTGCTCGGCTGCCCTCTGTAGTAATGAACAAGGAACAGCTTGGTGCCAGTGGCCAATCATCCAAGGAGCAGAGATAAAAAGCATCCGGCCATTTATAATGAACACAATCTCCAGAAATTCTCTGATGCTGACTTTTGATAGTTCAGAGGTGGAAGGATGGAGAAATAGTCTATAAAATACAGAATGTTTGAAATGAAATTCAGAGTAAATTCACTATTCTGACTTCCACCAAATATATATATATATATATATATATATATATATATATATATCACAGTTGCTGCAGATTTGTCGACTGCACATCCACATTGCAAATCTCCCATTCCACTACATCCCAAGGTGATGTATTGGATTGAGATCTGGTGACTGTGGAGGCCATTGTATTTCCAGTGACCTCATTGTCATGTATGAGATGATGGGATGTGACATGGGGCATTATCCTGCTGGAAGTATCATCAGAAGATGGGTCCATTGTGGTCATAAAGGGATGGACATGGTCAACAACAATACTCAGGTAGGCTGTCATGTTTAAATGATGCTCAGTTTGTACTAAGGGGCACAAAGTGTGCAAAGAGAATGTCCCCAGTGGCGTAGCTATAGGGGTCGCAAAGGTTGCCACTATACTAAATGCTGAAAGGTCGGCACTGCGAGGGCCTGTGCCTGGGGTGGAAGGGGGCGTAGCTAGCAGCAAGTTCCTTCATGCCGCACCGTGTCCTTCAGAAAATGAGTGCAGCAGGGCCAGACTGACCATCGAGTCACCTGCCTGCTTTAAAGCATTTATTTTTAAAGTGTGCAGCTGCGGCCGCCCTGCCTCTATGATGCCCCATTGATAGTTGCAGGGACTGCTGGGAGATTACATGCTGCGCGAAGGCACGCACATCGGCTCCAAGCACGTCCCTGCACTCAACCCTGCCACATTACACAGTAAACGGAAGCAGCATCCCTGCACCTCACACATCCTTTGCGGTTACCTGCACTGCGATCTCCTCTGGCACCGACCCCGCTACTTCACTGGCACCAAGCCACGGCAGTGACCCCCCGGAGCAAAGTGAGTGAACTGTGGGGTGAAGATACCGAGGATGGGTGTTTATGTGTATCTGATAGATGTGTCTGTATGTATGCATGTATGATAGATGTGTCTGTATGTATGCAAGTATGATACATTTGTCTGTATGTATGTATGATAGATGTGTCTGTATGTATGCATGTATGATAGATGTGTCTGTATGTATGCATGTATGATAGATGTGTCTGTATGTATGTATGTATGATAGATGTGTCTGTATGTATGCATGTATGATAGATGTGTCTGTATGTATGCATGTATGATACATGTGTCTTTATGTATGTATGATAGATGTGTCTGTATGAATGCATGTATGATAGATGTGTCTGTATGTATGCATATATGATACATGTGTCTGCATGTATGCGTATATGAAATATGTGTCTGTATGTATGCACGTATAATAGATGTGTCTGTATGTATGCCTGATAGATAATACTACAGCTGCAGGTCTGAAGGGGAGGCCTGTTGCTGTCAACACACTTATTTATTTTAATTCTAGGCCCTTAAAAAAAAAAAAAAAAAAAAAAAATATATATATATATATATATATATATATATATGTGTAAAAAGCCTAATTGGCTGCATTTGTGGGAGTGGCGTGGGGTATATAAACTCCCCTCTCCCTCAGGTAGGGGCGTATGACTCGTGGGCGGTATTTCTCTTGCAGGATACCGTGTTAGGGCGTACGTCTCGGAGGTGTCAGTTGTTTGCAGTGGGTTGCAGTTATTTCATGTTTCGTGTTTCAGGTCGGTAAGTATCACTCCTGCCGCAGGCCCAGGCCCCTTTTCCCGTTACCCGCCTGCCACCTGCTCGCTGCCGCTCTCCGTCCTCTCCTGCCGGCTGTCAGCACTCGCTCGGCTGGCCGGGGGGGGAACGGGTTGTCGGGCCCTGCACTGCGGCGTTCTCCCCGGTGTTGCGCTTCCGGGTGTGGGACCTCCCTGGTTCAGCCGCGCCGCCGCCGCCCGTCGGCCCGGCCGCTCCGTCCGGGCCTGGTGCCCCGCTTCCACGCCATCTCCTGCCTCGTGCGCTGGCTGGGCGGGGCTTCTGGCCCGGGGGGGGCGGGGTTCAGTGACGGCGTCGTCCGGCGCCGAGGCGCTGCCATTGCTCAGCCGGAGGACGCTGCCGCTGACGGCCTCCACACAAACGGCCCCGGCCATAGGGGAGGGGTTTCCCAGGACCCGCAATACAGTCCCGCTCCCCTTCGCCGCTCGGCTGGGGGGGGGGGGGGTCGATCCGGTTTTCAGTTAGAGCCACGCACGGAGGCCACAGCTTCCCTCCAGTGGCACGTAGGCCCTACTAATCACGCCGGATTTCTCCAGGGGGCAGCGACTCTTTCCCACCACTGCTCCAGCCACCCCCCATCCCCCCCCCCCTCCCCCCCCCCCCCCCCCGTTTTCACATACAAGGTGGGCACATGGCAGGAGTCGCCAGGCCCAGCAGGTCCTGGTTGCCAGGGGGAGGGGGTGTCAAGGGAGCGGGGTTGGGAGCTGCTTGTCACCACTACGGCACGGAACTTGTTTGCTTGATGTCACTGTATACATATATGTAGCTTGACGGCCGGTGGCTCGTCAACGTTGGCAGTCACGGTCAGTCAGGGTGCTTCCTGCCTCATCACGTTTTGCTTGCTCCACAGGGTACCAGGTGGTCGGATTGTGTCCGTATTCCCGTATACATCTCATACAGCTTTCAGTTGAGGTACTTACAGAATCAATATTAGAGAGGGGAACCGTATGTTCTCCCCCCGTCTATCACCCCATACTCATCCCGTACATTTACGCAGTCACGAGCACTCCCGCCACCGGTTAGGACGCTGCTACTGACACGTCTTCAGAGCCACGTGCGTCACCACACTCACGTCAATCGGCCCCAGCCTGACTCAATTTCAGTTGGGGCTTGACGACATGGTTATTTCTGACTCTTCTTCAGAACGACTCAACATCACTCATAGGCAGAGGATCACCTGCGTCTGACTCATCTTCAGTGGGGTCCTCTGCGTATGCTGTTCTGACTCTTCTTCAGCGCAACAGCATACATTTAGCCTCAGTTTCAGTATCACACTTTCCTCCATCACGCCTTTTCGGTCGGTCACATTCATGTGTAATTAATCTTTTCCTTAAATATCCACAGCTGGAAGCCATTACCGGGCGGTCAGTACTCCCGGTGTTGGAAGCTTTTCAGGAAATTCAGCAGGTCAGTTCCCTTCTGTAGCCAGGAGAACGGAAAAAAAAAAAATTTGGAAAAAAAAAAAAACCTGTGAACAGAGAGTATATATACATATATAGGGAGGGTATATATATATATTTTTTCACTAGTCATTTTTTATTGTTCTCTTTTCCTCTTATTCTTGCCGGCACCCTTCTATGGCCCGGACAGATTGCCAGCAGCATGTCTCAGCCAGCGGATATCGAGGAGGCACTCTCGGTTCCTGAGACTCCTGCCAGGGCCTCGGACCGAGGCAGCTTGCCCTCATACAGGTCCTGGACCATCCCCAGGCTAATGGAAGAGTTGAGAAGGAGGGGTGTCCCCTTTCCGGCCTCAGCTAGGAAGGGCGAGTTATTCAACTTGCTGAATGCTGACCAAGCCCCCCGGGGTAGCCAGGCTGCGGCCCAGGATCAAGTTTCAAGCGCCTCCTTGTCTCAGCTTCACACGATGATGACTGAGGTGCTTACGACGGTGTCAGGTTTCAAGGCTAGGCTAGACCTAATGGAACTCTCCAGGAGCGACGTAGCAGTCCCGACCGCAGCGTCGCCCACGGCTTCTACCTCTCAGGCCACGCCTTCAGGTATGCCACATCCTCCACCGATCATCACGCCCGCACATTTCATCCCGGCAGCCATAAAAAAGGACATCCTTGAGGGAAAAGAGGTCAACCTCGCCTCTCTGCTAATTGCCACCACGGATGTACATGATACCAAAACCGTTGCCTGCGGGGAGCTGGCGGTCACGTTCAAAAGCAAGGACGCTAGGCTCAGCAGGAAGTTGAGTGTCACTGAGTTTGTGCTGGCATTTGGACTATTCAGGGACGTACTCTGTTCAGTCAGCCCTGGCCGCAGGGAGGAGTTGGACCTGTACTTACACAGGGTTGTGCAGATGGCGTACAAATATGGGGGTACCACGTTCTACGAGTACCACAAGTCTTTTTCAGCAAAAGTAGCAGCCGCATACGCGCAGTTCGGCTACGTCACCAACTGGGGGTCCATAGACACGGAGCTATACTGCGAACATTTTGCGGGTCTGAAAGCCCCCTCCTGCACCGCATGCGGGGTGACCATGCATTCCTCCAGCTGGTGCCCACAGGTCAGCAACCCAGGGGAACCCAGCACCAGTAGGAGCCTGAACGCCTTCACCCCTCCAGCTCCAAGGAACGTGGCCGCCCTAGATAGGCTCGGTAGACCAGTGAGGTACCTGGGCAAGACCCAGATCTGCAATAACTTCAATCTTTCCTCCTGCGTGTACAGCAATTGCAGACTACTACATGTGTGTTTCATTTGTTTCAGGGCTCACCCCAGCTCTATCTGCTCCCAGAAGGGCCCTCAGGCATGACTAGGCGTGGTACAGGTCCAGGTCCTCGCCCAGGTCCTAGCTGGTCATCCTGAGCCCGACTGGGTGGGATGGCTGGTGGCGGGTTTCTGCGATGGGTTCCACACAGGTTTGGTCGCTTTGCCGCAAAGCACGCATGAATGTGGTAACCTGTCATCAGCCCTTTCCGAGCCAGAGATCGTGTCCGGGCTAATCCAGCAGGAACTGGCAAAAGGTTTCATGATAGGTCCCTTTGATGTGCCCCCTTTTCCATGTTGGAGAGTCAGCCCTCTGGGGCTTGCCACAGGCAAATATTCCAATTAAAGAAGATTAATCTATGACCTCTCAGCGCCTTATTCCTCCATCATTCCCAGCATCAATGCTTTAATCCCCTCCGATGAGTTCTCCATGAAATATGCTACTGTTGACCGAGCCATACAGATCATCCTACAGTTAGGGAGAAACACTTGGTTGTCCAAAGCGGACATAACGGACGCTTTCAAACTACTCCCGATCAGACAAGACCTCTGGCAATGGCACGGTGTCAGGTGGCTGGACAAGTATTATTTCGCAGTTAAGCTCACGTTCGGGGCAAAGAGCAGCCCCTGGCTCTTTGACCAACTAGCCACAGCACTGCATTGGGCACTCCAGAACGTGGCTGACTGCCAGCACGTCATACATTACCTGGATGACTTCTTACTACTCGAACATCCTAGTCTCGCTCCTCTCAACCTCACTTCACTACTGTCTCTGTTCAAGGAAATCGGGGTCCCAGTGGCACCTCACAAGACGGAGGGCCCCGTCAGGCAACTGGTGTTCTTGGGCGTCATCCTAGACACTGTAAACATGCAGGCTAGGCTTCCCCAGGAGAAACTAGTCAGAACCCGGGAGATGATACACAACCTATCCAGGAGTCGCACAGTAACCAGGGTCGAACTCCAGAGCCTCCTGGGAATGATGGCTTTCGCTATGAGGATCATCCCGCAGGGGAGAGCCTTCATATCCAGACTTTTGGACCTTCTCCCTTCAGTATCGGGTCAGAGGCAGGTCATCCACATCAACAATGAGGCGATGGCTGACCTACTCATGTGGGATCACTTCTTGGAGAGCTGGAACGGTGTCTCTTTCTTCGTTCCCCCTTTATCAGACGGGTCCCCGACTATAGTGTCCGATGCCTCATCGGTTGGCTTCGCAGCCATTTTCGGGAACAAATGGTTAGCCGGCCCCTGGCCAGCTGAGATCTGCAACATTCCTGACTTCACAGTAACTTCAGCCCTGTTTGAAACATTTCCCATCATAGCCGCCGCTGCTGTCTGGGGAAACTCCTGGGCTAACTCCACAGTTCGATTTCTGTGCGATAATTCCGCTACAGTCGACATTCTCAACAGAGGACGCTCTAGGTCCCCCCACATAATGCGCTTTGTCAGGAGGTTCATTCTGTTGTCTCTCCAGCACAATTTCCATTTTTTGATCGAGCACATAGAAGGTAGGAAGAACTTGGCGGCGGATGCACTCTCTCGGGCTAAATTCGGTGTGTTTTTTCAGGTACAACCAGACGCAGACCGGGTCGGAGTCCCGGTGCCTCCGTTCCAACAACTGCTGACGGACTAGCCAGATACGTCTCCATTGCCAACACTCTAATCAAGAAGTCTTTAGCTCCCAGCACGATCCGGGCTTATGATACCGCTTTGGCGGTTTTCTCCTCCTTCATGCAGGGCTTAGGGCTTTCCCCCACAATCACTTTACACTCTGCCCTAGCTTTTGTTGGTTTTTGCCATTCTTCTTTACACTTATCCCAGAACACCATCAAACTTCACTTAACAGGTCTTCAACACCACAGGTCACTCTCGCACCCTCACACCTCTTCTCTACTCTCTGCTCATCCGATCAAAGCAGCACTCAAGGGCATTTCAGTCTTGTCGCACCCCAAATCTCTTTCTCGCGCACCGGTCACGGGGGATCTTTTCCGGGCCATGTCTTCCTTACTGGACACACACCCTTTTGGTTTTCACCTCAGCACGGTCATCAAAGCTGCCATACACCTTGCTTTTTACGGCTTCCTTAGACCGGGGGAGTTCACGCGCACTGGCTGCCGAGCACCCGGGCCGACCCTGAGCCAGCTATCATCCAACAGGCTAGGTTTCACTTTCACCCTTCCGTCCACCAAAACCTGCAGATGGGGAGCATCCATCAAATATTTCCCCACCTCACATCAGTGGTGCCCAGTCTCGTCTCTCACCGACCTCCTCTCAATGCTGTCCGGGCAAGCAGCGGACAGTCCGCTCCTCCCGGTGGCTGGGCATGCTCTGTCTTCCTCCCAGTTTACCAGATACGTCCGCTCCCTAGTCACCATGCCAGGTCATGATCCCGCTGTCATCTCAGGACACTCATTCAGGATCGGAGCGGCCTCCGCAGCCTCCAAACATGATGTCCCAGCTCACATCATTAAGAAGCTAGGCCGCTGGAACTCCAGCTGTTTTGACCGGTACATTCCGGATCCCTCTACCGAAATGGCTAATGTGTTTAAAGTTTTGGCATTGTGATGCAAATAAAATAGAGTTACACCCTACTCTTGACTCTTTGCCCTCTATAGGCGTGCCCTCGGTCGCGGTTATTGGGCACACCTCATCCGCTGTTTGTATTTCTTAATTCTGTACTAGGTCTACCGGGGTTCCAAGGCTCAGGATGGTAAGTACTCTTGTTCTCCTTTTTTCGTATACTTGCTCGTTCGGCCTTTCGAGCCATGACCACAAATATATATAATAAAAAAGCTAAGGGCAAGCTCTGGCCGCTTTTCCCCCTGCAGGAGTCTCACTCTGGGCCAGCCATTAGTGCAGTTAGATTGGGCAGGGACACTGCCCCCTTAAGAGCAGAGGGCTGCTGGGAGCAGATGTGTCCCACGCAGGTAAGCACATCGGCTCCAAGCCCCTGACAAGTCCCTGCCTGCGACTACTGCTACATCCACAGCACCTGCAGAAAAAGCAGTAGCTTCTGTTCCACTTCATCCCCTACAGTCACCAGCCATATAATCTCCTCTGCCTCGCTGCATCCCCGGCACCTGGTGAGTGGCAGGCTGCGGTGCTGATCTCCAGGAGGTTGAGAGGTTGGGGATGTGTGTATGTATGATAGCATGTGTGCATGTATGATGTATGTATGTATGATGGATTTGTGTATGTACGATAGATGTATATATGATGGATGTGTGTATATATGATATATGTGTGAATGTACTGTATGATGTAAGTATGTATGACGGATGTGTGTATGTATGATAGATGTATGTATGATGGATGTGTGTATGATATATGTATGCATGATGTGTTGATGTATCATACATCTATCATGATACATATACACATTTATCATACATACACCAGTCACATACGCATCTATCATACATATACTGTACATCAATGCGGAGGGGTGAGGGGCCAGGGGGTGATTGGGTACAGGTCGAACTTTGGGCTCTGGGGAGTGGGGCAGAGGAGGCTGAAGCTGAATCTGAGGGTCTAGGAAGAGGGGAAGAGGAGCATGTAGCAAGAAATAGGGGTCTGTGGGGGTTCAGAGGAGCCTGGGGAGGACTTAGAAGTCTGAGAGGGGGGGGGAGTGGAGCAAAGGAGCTGGGAGGAGGACAGAGGGGTCTGGAGGAGGACAGGTGGGATTCAGCTAAACTGAGAAGAAACTGTGTGACAGTATTATTATTATTGGTATAGTGTGTGGCAGGGTTATATTCGGAGGGTACAGTGTATAGCAGGGTTATATTTTATGGATTTTTATTGAGGGGCATGGTGTGGAGTAGTATTATATTCATGGGCTCCAGTGGGTGGTAGTATTATATTCATGGGCAGTTGGGCACAGTTTGGCAGTATTATAATAAGGGGGTACAGTGTGGGGCAGTATTATATTCATGAAGTACAGTGTGTGGTAGGAATATATTCAGAGGGTACAGTGTGTGGCAGCATTATATTCAGAGGGCACAGTATGTGGTAGAATGATATTCAGAGAGTACAGTTTGTGGCAGGATTATATTCAGAGGGTGCAGTGTGGGGCAGTATTATATTCATAGAGTACAGTGTGCGGCGTATTATATTCAGAGGGTACAGTATGTGGTAGTATATTCAGAGGGTACAGTCTGTGGCAGTATTATATACAGGGGGTACTGTGTGTGGCAGGATTATAATCAGAGGGTACAGTATGTCGCAGTATTATATTCATGGGTATGGTGTGTGGTAGGATTTTATTTAGGAGGCACAGTATGTGGCAGTACAGTGGTCCCTCAACATACGAAGGTAATCCGTTCCAAATGGACCATCGTTTGTTGAAACCATCGTATGTTGAGGGATTCGTGCAATGTAAAGTATAGGACAGTGGTCTACAACCTGCAGACCTCCAGATGTTGAAAAACTACAACACCCAGCATGCCTGGACAGCCAACATCCCGAAGAGGATGCGCCGGAGCCCCGATGACAGGTAAGTGATCGTCAGCAGACCACACGGGGCACCGTAAACGGCTATCCGGTGGCAGCTGAAGCAGTCTTCGCTGTCGGATAGCCGTTTATGCGATGGCCCCGACATACAAAAGCATCGTATGTTGATGCTGCCTTCAACATGCGATGGCCTCTGAGAGGCCAGCGCATGTTGAAATTATCGTATGTCGGGGCCATCGTAGGTCGGGGAGTCACTGTATTATATTCAGGGATATAGTGTGGCAGGGCTATATTTCGGGGGCATAGTGTGTGGCAGCATTATATTCAGGGGGTAAAGTATTTGGCAGGATTATAATGATTTTGTCTGTATACAGAGGATGAGGATCTACTGACAAAGTGAGGAACCAATGATGTCCGGGCATCCGACTCTGCAGAGGGAAGATGTAGCTGGAAGATGTTCTGACTTCTGAACCAATTGAAGAAGAAAAGGAAAGACAACAGAGAAGACATCACTCAGGTCACTGTGTGTATTCTTCTGACTGTCACTTGGAGTCACTTGCAAGGTCTGCAGTGATGCTGGCTGTACCCATGCTTGGCTCACCAGCTGTTGCAAAAGTACATCTCCCATAATGCCTGAGGCTCTACAGACATGATGGGAGTTATAGCTTTACAACAGCTGGAGAGCCACTTGAACCAAGGTTATTGGTGGGGGTCCCAGCATTCGGACCTCCATTAAAAAAATGGGCTGCTTATTTTAAAATGCTTGGCCCTATTTATGATACCAGTCGAGCCCTGTCTGTTAGTCACTTATATTGTTGTGTATTCTCTTGACGGTGTCCCATCAGTGCTGTAGGCACTGATATCTTTGTGCGGCCAAAGCCTGGTAAGGGGGTCGTCTGGGATTGGGGAAGTGGGTCGTCAGGTGGTTGAGGGGCCCAGGGCAATTTTTCGCACCTGGGCCCTGTGGTTTCTAGTTACACCCCTGAATGTGCCCCACATCATTACAGTGCCAGCCTGAACTGCTGATACAAGGCAGGATAGATCCATGCTTTTATGTTGTTTACACCAAATTTTGACCCTGCTATCTGAATGTCGCAGCTGAAATTGAGACTCATGTTATTCCAGTCCTTTATGAAGGCCTGTGTGAACTGTAGCCTTGGTGTCCTGTTCTTAGATGACAGGAGTGGGACCTGTGTGGTCTTCTGCTGCTGTAGCCCATCTGCTTCAAGGTTGTCTGTATTGTGCATTCAGACATGGCATTCTGCATACCTTGGTTATAAGGAATGATTATTTGAGTTATTATTGCATTTCTATTATCCTGAACCAGGCTGCCCATTTACTTATAACATCAACAAGGAATTTTTGTCCAAACACACAGGGCTGGTGCACAGATTTTTGCCACCCTAGGCAAAAGCTAATTTGCCACCCCCATGCCTTGTCCCATTGGCTCCGCCCTTTGACACGCCCACCCTTATTACTGGGGTGACACACTGTAACAAACCTCCTCCTCCCTATGTAATTACCTTACTACTGGGGTGACACACTGTAACAAACCTCCCCATCATGTACTCACATTACTACTGGGGTGACACACTGTAACAAACCTCCTCCTCATGTAATCACATTTCTACTGGGGTGACATAAGGCAGCTTTACTCTGATCACCGAATACTGGAAAGCAGCTTTGTGGCGTACGTCAATAATAATGAGCTGATTTATAAGTGTGCCGATACGAGCTTTTATGCGATGTCTGTCAATCACAGAGAAATTGTACTTTGTCTGCCGTCCTTCTGCTGGGAGGCCCTGCTTTCCTCTGCACATGGCTTCAGCACCTGAGTGCAGAGAAATTGGGTAATTTTTTTGGCTTTTCTAAGAAGTTTATGTGTCCAGATTAGCTGTAGTTACTGTTGCGTGCAGCAGAAAAGAGACAAAATACTACAGTGGCTAAATAAATTCACCCACATGATAAATACAAATATTTATGCTTCGCACAGCATACACATATGAAAGCAGAGGGCATTTACTTAAAGTGAACGTGTTGCCTAGATTTTTTTTCCAAATTAGAGCCAGATTTTTATTTATTTTATTTTTTTTACCTGTCCTTTATTATGGTGGCAGCCATCTTGCTAGTTGTTTTTAACAGCATTTTGTGATATGCTTTACGACATGACCCACAGACCATAGACAGCAATGGACAGGACCTATCCCATTCTGATAAATTGGAGAAGCTACTAGGCCTGCTGTATGGCCTTTTTGGAATAATTCTACAGGAAGGAAATGCTAATTTCTGCTGTGAATGGCGGTAAATCCAGTGTTATCTATATATTGGTGCCACCTTTCACCATGCTCCTGAGAATAGAGACATTACTTGGAAATGATCTGTACAGAACAGGAAGTATTAGTTTGGTTTGAGACCTAGTGGCCAGAATGGGAACTGCAAAATATCAGGATAAATATAAAATATAAAAATAAGGTTAACATAAAAACCTGAGTTACAAAAATAGATGATATTCCCTTTTCAATATGACTATTGGAGCTGACTGTATATATGGATTCCACACCAAAAAAAAAATAAAATATTATATGTTACTAAGTACCTAATCCTGATCATGTACATGTACACAATTTGTTTATGTTTCTAAAACCCATATTTCACTAAAATATAGCATAATAAACCTGCTCACTGTCTTTTTCATTCTCTCTTTTGGAGGGGACATGTCCCTCTCTTGCCTGCACCATGTATGACTCAGCTTTCTTCCTCACCCTGTTCTGATTCACTGGTCTCTGGAGCCTGGCAGTCAGCCAATCACTGCACTCTGCTCTGTAACCCTTTCCTCTCTAGTTTTATGGTTTTATACAGATAGGAAGAATGATTACTGGAGATTGCCTGTACTCTACCACCAAAGACAATATGGTGAATGTATAACTTACATCTTTCCAAATTAGAGCAAAGGTTTAGTGCTAAAAGTACAGTAGTTTTTTTTATGCATGCATTTTCTATCTGTTCTATATGTTCCTATGTCATTCATGTGTATCATCCTTTGTCAGTCCTGTAATGCTGGGACTTGTAGTTTTGGAATAGTTGGAGATACAGTGTTTGGATAACTCTTTTTTGCAGCCGTGTTGCCTTCAGCTGTGTGACTCCAGCTTTTGCTAAATTAAAACTCCCAGCATGCTCAGACATCCTTTGGCTATCTGGGTATATTTGGAGTTGTAGTTTTGCAACAGCTGGAGGCACATGTTTGGTAAAACTCTGTGTTAAAGCAGTATGTCTGCAAGCTATGTTCCTCCTGCAGTCTTGTCCATCAGCCATCTCTTGTCCACAACCCATGGACGAGCTGATGCTGCTGTAGGACCTGTCAGTATCCCAGGAGGTATGGGGACCCCTAATAGTGGGATTTAACATTATTTAAAGAAGTACAGAAGTAGTTTTGCCAAGAAGTACAGTTTTTGTATCTGAAAGTGCCAATTTAAACGCTATGGTATTTTATAGCATAAAGAAATAAAGGGTTAGCTGAATTTAGAAGAAAAAGGCTCACTACTTTTAGGCTAAGTTTACACTTTTTTTTCTGGCAGTTTTTGGAATACTGTCACTGCAGTTTTTGAGCCAAAGTCAGAAGTGGATCTATAAGGGAGGAGAAGTGTAAGTCCTTCCTTTATATGTCCTATTCCTTTTGAATCCACTTCTGGCTTTTGCTCAAAAACTGCACAGGCAGTATTCCAAAAACTGCCAGAAAAAAAAATTAAAAAAAATAAGCAAGTGGAAACTTAGCCTAAAACAGGACTACTAAGTAAAGCAGACAAGGGTAAAAAACAACAACTCTGCACTGAACTAAATAAGTTTGCCACTAAAAGTTTTTTCTTTATTAACTGTGTATTAGATATTGGTATTGGATACAACCTTTTTGGTTAGCCTTATAGCCAAAAACCAGGAGTGGGTTTAAAACACAAAAAAGGGGCAAATCTTTCCATCATAGCAGTGTTTTCCAAACTTTGTGCCTCCAGCTGTTGCAAAACTACAACTGCCAGCATACCCGGACAGCCAACAGCTGTCCGGGTATGCTGGCAGTTGTAGTTTTGCAACAGCTGGAGACACACTGTTTGGAAAACACTGCATTATATTTTGTTCTATAAATGGTATTTTAAATTTAGTGATGTGCTTTACGGCAGGACCCACGAACCCGAGACAACAATAGGCATAGCATAAAAATGATATTAAAGCATGAAAAAGAGAAAGAGAGAGAGAAAGAAAGAGAGAGAGAGAGAAAGAGAGAGAGAGAGAGAGAGAGAGAGAGAGAGAGAGAGAGAGAGAGAGAGAGAGAGAGAGAGAGAGAGAGAGAGAGAGAGAGAGAGAGAGAGAGAGAGAGAGAGAGAGAGAGAGAGAGAGAGAGAGACCTAGTTTAGAGAAAAGCCTAGCCAAATCTGTGGCATATAATTATGGCTAAATAATAGCTAAGCCTTTCTTCATTTATTTGTTACCATTTGCTTGTATTTAATATCATGGCCAAGGCAGTGTGGTTTCTTAGTGTCCTGAGAACATGCTTGACTAATATCCCCCTTCACTAGCAATGTTCCTGCAGTGTGCGCCATTTTGGGACCCTGTGGTAATATATTTTTTGCTTCAAATTTTTTAATGTAATTGTTTTTATTGACATCATGATAATGATGTATTATTATTATTATTATTACAGTTTTTTGGAGGGTAGTAGTTGAGGGTAGTTGAGTGTTGTTTTACTGTATAAAGATAAAGGGGGATACTTATCAAGTTTTGTTCCAAAGAATAGTGGAGCAGTTGCACTGAGCAACCAATCAGATGCCAACATACATTTTTCAAAATGCCTCTGAAAAATTAAAGCGGCAATCTGATTGGTTGTAGTTTATACTTCATCTTAAATATAAGACTAATTTAAATACATGATAAAGTATGGAATGAGTGACATGGCACAAGGCCCACTTGGAACCTGGCTTTTCACAACAAAGGTCAATCTGTTCCACAGAATCCTATCAACTCATAATAGCTCATATGTGTACATTCTCTAGTCAGACTACCCTAGAAAATAGGTGTGTAGGCCAACATGGGCTGTGTCCTTAACCCCTTAAGGACACAGCCCATTTGAGCCTTAAGGACGCAGACAATTTTATTTTCAGTTTTAGATTTTTCCTCCTCTCCTTCAAAAAATCATAACTCTTTTATATTTTCATCCACAGACTAGTATGAGGACTTGTTTTTTGCGCGACCAGTTGTCCGTTGTAATGCCATAACTCACTTTACCATAAAATGTATGACGCAACCAAAAAATACTATTTGTGTGGGGAAATTAAAAAGAAAACCGCAATTTAGCTATTTTGGAAGGTTTCGTTTTCACGTCGTACAATTTATGGTAATAGTGACATGTGTTATTTATTCTTTGGGTCAATACGATTAAAATGATACCCATGATAACATACTTTTCTATTACTGTTGAGCTTAAAAAAAAATCACAAACTTTTTAACCAAATTAGTACGTTTAAAATCCCCATAGTTTGAAGACCCATAACTTTTCCATTATTCCATTTAAGCGGCGGTATGAGGGCTCATTTTTTGCGCCGTAGGATCTGTACTTTTTATTGATACCATATTTGCTTATATAAAACTTTTAATACATTTTTTATAAATTTTTTTGGGAATAAAATGTTATAAAAAAGCAGCTATTTTGTACTTTTTTTTTTAACGTTCATGCCATTCACCGTACGGTATCATTAACATTTTATTTTAATAGTTCAGATATTTACACACTTGACAATACCAAATGTGTATATAAAAAAACATTTTTAACACTTTTTGGGGGTGAAATAGGGAAAATGGGACAATTTACGTTTTTATTGGGGGAGGGGGTTTTTCAAATTTTTTTTACTTTATTTTTTTACTTTTTTTACTTTTATTTTTACACTTTAATAGTCCCCATAGGGGACTATTTACAGCAATCGTTCGATTGCTAATCCTGTTCAGTGCTATGTGTCACGATGCCGGCTGGCAGGAGGTGGATCCTCTGTGCCAGAGAGGGATTGGCGTGGACCGTGCTAGTGGATCGGTTCTAAGTCACTACTGGTTTTCACCAGAGCCCGCCGCAAAGCGGGATGGTCTTGCTGCGGCGGTAGTGACCAGGTCGTATCCACTAGCAACGGCTCAACCTCTCTGACTGCTGAAGATAGGCGCGGTACAAGGGAGTAGACAGAAGCAAGGTCGGACGTAGCAGAAGGTCGGGGCAGGCAGCAAGGATCGTAGTCAGGGGCAACGGCAGGAGGTCTGGAACACAGGCTAGGAACACACAAGGAAACGCTTTCACTGGCACAATGGCAACAAGATCCGGCGAGGGAGTGCAGGGGAAGTGAGGATAAATAGGGAGTGCACAGGTGAACACACTAATTAGAACCACTGCGCCAATCAGCGGCGCAGTGGCCCTTTAAATCGCAGAGACCCGGCGCGCGCGCGCCCTAGGGAGCGGGGCCGCGCGCGCCGGGACAGGACCGACGGAGAGCGAGTCAGGTACGGGAGCCGGGGTGCGCATTGCGAGCGGGCGCCACCCGCATCGCGAATCGCATCCCGGCTGGAGGTGGTATCGCAGCGCCCCGGGTCAGTGGATCTGACCGGAGCGCTGCAGTAGCGAGAGTGTAGCGAGCGCTCCGGGGAGGAGCGGGGACCCGGAGCGCTCGGCGTAACAGTACCCCCCCCTTGGGTCTCCCCCTCTTCTTAGAGCCTGAGAACCTGAGGAGCAGACTTTTGTCTAGGATATTGTCCTCAGGTTCCCAGGATCTCTCTTCTGGACCACAACCCTCCCAATCAACTAAAAAAAAAGTTTTCCCTCTGACCTTCTTGGATGCCAGTATCTCTTTAACGGAGAAGATGTCCGAGGAGCCGGAAACAGGAGTGGGGGAAACAAGTTTGGGAGAGAAACGGTTGATGATGAGTGGTTTAAGAAGAGAAACGTGAAAGGCATTAGGAATACGAAGAGAAGGAGGAAGAAGAAGTTTGTAAGAGACAGGATTAATCTGGCACAAAATTTTGAAAGGACCAAGATAGCGTGGTCCCAACTTGTAGCTAGGGACACGGAAGCGGACATATTTAGCGGAGAGCCATACCTTGTCTCCAGGAGAAAAAATGGGGGGAGCTCTTCTTTTCTTATCAGCAAACTTCTTCATGCGTGATGAAGCCTGTAAGAGAGAATTTTGGGTCTCTTTCCATATGGTGGAAAGATCACGAGATATTTCATCCACAGCGGGCAAACCAGAGGGCAAGGGGGTAGGGAGGGGGGGAAGAGGGTGACGGCCGTACACCACGAAAAATGGGGATTTGGAGGAAGATTCAGAGACTCTGAAGTTATACGAGAATTCGGCCCATGGTAGAAGATCTGCCCAGTCATCCTGGCGGGAGGAAACAAAATGTCGTAAATAATCACCCAAGACCTGGTTAATTCTTTCTACTTGCCCATTGGATTGAGGATGATATGCAGAAGAAAAGTTTAATTTAATCTTGAGTTGTTTACAGAGAGCCCTCCAGAATTTTGACACAAATTGGACGCCTCTATCCGAGACGATCTGCGTGGGCAACCCGTGAAGACGAAAAATGTGTACAAAAAATTGTTTTGCCAACTGAGGCGCTGAAGGAAGACCAGGAAGAGGGATGAAATGTGCCATTTTGGAGAATCGATCAACGACCACCCAAACAACAGTGTTGCCACGGGATGGGGGTAAGTCTGTAATAAAGTCCATACCAATCAGAGACCAAGGCTGTTCGGGGACAGGCAGAGGATGAAGAAGACCAGCGGGCTTCTGGCGAGGAGTCTTATCCCGGGCACAGACAGTGCAGGCTCGCACAAAATCCACGACATCCGTCTCCAGAGTCGGCCACCAATAGAAGCGAGAGATGAGTTGCACGGATTTCTTGATGCCCGCATGACCTGCGAGATGGGAGGAGTGACCCCATTTGAGGATTCCGAGGCGTTGGCGTGGAGAGACGAAGGTCTTCCCTGGAGGAGTTTGCCTGATGGAGGCTGGAGAAGTGGAGATCAGGCAGTCAGGAGGAATGATGTGTTGCGGAGAGAGTTCTACATCCGAGGCATCCGAGGAACGAGAGAGAGCATCGGCCCTAATGTTCTTATCGGCAGGCCGAAAGTGAATTTCAAAATTAAATCAGGCAAACAACAGAGACCACCTGGCCTGGCGAGGATTCAGCCGTTGGGCAGACTGGAGATAGGAGAGGTTCTTGTGATCGGTGTAAATAATAACTGGAAATCTTGATCCCTCCAGCAGATGCCTCCATTCCTCAAGTGCTAATTTAATGGCTAGAAGCTCTCGATCCCCGATGGAGTAGTTCCTCTCCGCCGGAGAGAAGGTCCTAGAAAAAAAACCACAAGTAACAGCATGCCCAGAAGAATTTTTTTGTAGAAGGACCGCTCCAGCTCCTACTGAGGAGGCATCAACCTCCAATAGGAAGGGTTTAGATGGGTCAGGTCTGGAGAGCACGGGAGCCGAAGAAAAGGCAGACTTGAGCCGTTTAAAGGCGTCTTCCGCTTGAGGAGGCCATGACTTAGGATTGGCATTTTTTTTGGTTAAAGCCACGATAGGAGCCACAATGGTAGAAAAATGTGGAATAAATTGTCTGTAATAATTGGCGAACCCCAAAAAACGTTGGATAGCACGGAGTCCGGAGGGGCGTGGCCAATCTAAGACGGCAGAGAGTTTGTCTGGATCCATTTGTAGTCCCTGGCCAGAGACCAAGTATCCTAGGAAAGGAAGAGATTGGCATTCAAACAGACATTTCTCCATCTTGGCATAAAGTTGATTGTCACGAAGTCTCTGAAGAACCATACGGACATGCTGGCGGTGTTCTTCTAGATTGGCAGAAAAAATCAGGATATCGTCCAGATATACAACAACACAGGAGTATAAGAGATCACGAAAAATTTCATTAACAAAGTCTTGGAAGACGGCAGGGGCGTTGCACAGGCCAAAGGGCATGACCAGATACTCAAAGTGTCCATCTCTAGTGTTAAATGCCGTTTTCCATTCATCCCCCTCTCTGATGCGGATGAGATTATAAGCACCTCTTAAGTCCAGTTTGGTAAAGATGTGGGCACCTTGGAGGCGATCAAAGAGTTCAGAGATGAGAGGTAGGGGGTAGCGGTTCTTTACCGTGATTTTATTAAGACCGCGGTAGTCAATGCAAGGACGTAGGGAGCCATCTTTTTTGGACACAAAGAAAAATCCGGCTCCGGCAGGAGAGGAGGATTTGCGTATAAAGCCCTTTTTTAAATTTTCCTGGATGTATTCAGACATAGCAAGAGTCTCTGGGGCAGAGAGAGGATAAATTCTGCCCCGGGGTGGAGTAGTGCCCGGGAGGAGGTCAATAGGACAATCATAAGGCCTGTGAGGAGGTAGAGTCTCAGCTTGTTTTTTGCAAAAAACATCCGCAAAGTCCATATAGGCCTTAGGGAGACCGGTTACAGGGGGAACCACAGAGTCACGGTAAGGGGTACTGGGAACCGGTTTAAGGCAGTCCTTGAAACAAGAGGAGCCCCAACTCTTGATCTCCCCAGTGGACCAATCCAGGGTTGGGGAATGGTGTTGAAGTCAGGGTAGTCCAAGGAGAATTTCGGAAGTGCAATTGGGGAGGACCAAAAATTAAATTTTCTCGTGATGAGGTCCGATGCACATTAGAAGGGGCTCCGTGCGGAAACGTATGGTACAGTCCAATCTTTCATTGTTAACACAATTGATGTAGAGGGGTCTGGCGAGACTGGTCACCGGGATGTTGAACCTGTTGACGAGAGAGGCCAAAATAAAATTTCCTGCAGATCCGGAATCCAAGAAGGCCATAGTAGAGAAGGAGAAGGTAGAGGCAGATATCCGCACAGGCACAGTAAGACGTGGAGAAGCAGAGTTGACATCAAGGACTGTCTCACCTTTGTGCGGAGTCAGCGTACGTCTTTCCAGGCGGGGAGGACGGATAGGACAATCCTTCAGGAAGTGTTCGGTACCGGCACAGTACAGGCAGAGATTCTCCATGCGGCGTCTTGTCCTCTCTTGAGGTGTCAGGCGAGACCGGTCGACCTGCATAGCCTCCACGGCGGGAGGCACAGGAACGGATTGCAGGGGACCAGAGGAGAGAGGAGCCGGGGAGAAAAAACGCCTCGTGCGAACAAAGTCCATATCCTGGCGGAGCTCCTGACGCCTTTCGGAAAAACGCATGTCAATGCGAGTGGCTAGATGAATGAGTTCATGTAGGTTAGCAGGGATTTCTCGTGCGGCCAGAACATCTTTAATGTTGCTGGATAGGCCTTTTTTAAAGGTCGCGCAGAGGGCCTCATTATTCCAGGATAGTTCTGAAGCAAGAGTACGGAATTGTACGGCGTACTCGCCAACGGAAGAATTACCCTGGACCAGGTTCAACAGGGCAGTCTCAGCAGAAGAGGCTCGGGCAGGTTCCTCAAAGACACTTCGAATTTCCGAGAAGAAGGAGTGTATAGAGGCAGTGACGGGGTCATTGCGGTCCCAGAGCGGTGTGGCCCATGACAGAGCTTTTCCAGACAGAAGGCTGACTACGAAAGCCACCTTAGACCTTTCAGTAGGAAACTGGTCCGACATCATCTCCAAGTGCAGGGAACATTGGGAAAGAAAGCCACGGCAAAATTTAGAGTCCCCATCAAATTTATCCGGCAAGGATAGTCGTAGGCCAGAAGCGGCCACTCTCTGCGGAGGAGGTGCAGGAGCTGGCGGAGGAGATGATTGCTGAAGCTGTGGTAGTAGCTGCTGTAGCATCACGGTCAGTTGAGACAGCTGTTGGCCTTGTTGCGCTATCTGTTGTTGCTAACTGCTGGGCGACCACCGTGGTGAGGTCGGCGACAACTGGCAGAGGAACTTCAGCGGGATCCATGGCCGGATCTACTGTCACGATGCCGGCTGGCAGGAGGTGGATCCTCTGTGCCAGAGAGGGATTGGCGTGGACCGTGCTAGTGGATCGGTTCTAAGTCACTACTGGTTTTCACCAGAGCCCGCCGCAAAGCGGGATGGTCTTGCTGCGGCGGTAGTGACCAGGTCGTATCCACTAGCAACGGCTCAACCTCTCTGACTGCTGAAGATAGGCGCGGTACAAGGGAGTAGACAGAAGCAAGGTCGGACGTAGCAGAAGGTCGGGGCAGGCAGCAAGGATCGTAGTCAGGGGCAACGGCAGGAGGTCTGGAACACAGGCTAGGAACACACAAGGAAACGCTTTCACTGGCACAATGGCAACAAGATCCGGCGAGGGAGTGCAGGGGAAGTGAGGATAAATAGGGAGTGCACAGGTGAACACACTAATTAGAACCACTGCGCCAATCAGCGGCGCAGTGGCCCTTTAAATCGCAGAGACCCGGCGCGCGCGCGCCGGGACAGGACCGACGGAGAGCGAGTCAGGTACGGGAGCCGGGGTGCGCATCGCGAGCGGGCGCCACCCGCATCGCGAATCGCATCCCGGCTGGAGGTGGTATCGCAGCGCCCTGGGTCAGTGGATCTGACCGGAGCGCTGCAGTAGCGAGAGTGTAGCGAGCGCTCCGGGGAGGAGCGGGGACCCGGAGCGCTCGGCGTAACACTATGTATAGGACATAGCACTGATCAGGGTTATCGGTCATCTTCTGCTCTGGTCTGCGGGAAGGCAGTTCAGAGCAGAAGACTCCCGTGGGCAGCGGAGGCAGGTGAGGGGACCTCCGTCTGCTGTGCTTGATGATCGGATCACCACGGCAGTGCTGCGGGCGATGCGATCATCCATTTAAGTGACCGCGATGCTGCAGATGCCGTGATCTGTATTGATCACGGCATCTGAGGGGTTAATGGCGAACATCCGCGGGATCGCGGGTGTCCGCCATTACCGGCGGGTCCCTGGCTGCAATCAACAGCCGGGACCTGCCGCGCATGATCCGGGCATCACTCCGATGCCCGCGGTTATGTTTAGGACGTAAATGTACGTCCGGGTGCGTTAAGTACCACGTCACCAGGACGTACATTTACGTCCTTCGTCGTTAAGGGGTTAAAATGGTACTCCAGAGGAAAAACATATTTTTTTAAAATCATCTGGTGCAAGAAAGTAAAACAGATTTGTAAATTACTTCTATTTAAATCTCGTAATCCTTCCAGTACTTATTATCTGCTGTGTAATACAGAGGAAGTTTATTTTTGAATTTCCTTTCTGTCTGACCACAGTGCTCTCTGCTGACACTCTTTTTATTATAAAAATACAAAACTTATCCAATACAACAAAAAACAAGCTTAACCAGCTATAATATAAATCAAAAACAAAACCCTGCCTAACCGGCCAGCCCAGCTTTACAAAGCAAAAAGAAAACAAACAAACAAAAACACACTGACACACATACCAAAAATGAACATAAAAACAGCACAACTTGGCTTTAACATAAACATAAAATTAGCACTACCTGGCTGTAACTCAAACCATCCATACTCGGGGGGGGGGGGGGGTAAAAAAAAATAAAAAATTAATAATAATAATTATAAAAATAAATAAATAAATAAATAAATAAAAATAAACAGCACAACTTGGCTTAAACATAAACATAAAATTAGCACTACCCGGCTGTGACTCAAAACCATCCATACTCGGGAAACAAAACAAAAGGGGAAAATAAATAAATTAAAAATATAAAAATTAAAAATATAAATAAATAAACAAAAACACATAACACAACAACTGGTCCGACTGCCATAACTATAATATGAGACAATATAAAACAATGTAGATACAAAACCAAATAGATACAAAATCACTAATAGAAATTAATAAAATATAGTATATAAACAGAAATATATGCACCCTATTTACAGAAACCTACAAAAAAAAAAAAAAAAAAAAAACAGGAAATCCCTACACTAGAACTGTGCCATCACCCACACCACCCCTCCTGCACATGGGTCAGAGTCCATACCGTTCCTCTACAGTTTACAAAGTTCTGTCCTTAACTGACCCATGTCAGGTCCCCCAAAAACACGAAAACACACCACCACCCACAAATACACCCTCCCCACCTAGCACTCCACCCAACCAACTTATACACATACTTATACATACTAACTAACAGACACTGAACCACAACCCACTTTAGGCCCAAGTTTGGTCGCCTGTAAGCCCTTCATGCCATATCAGCTTAAAACAAAACAAAAAACTAGTGTGCACATGCATTAGCCCACCACCAGGGAGAAGGATGGCAGACTTGATACACCAAAATAATTTTTAACTCTTTTCCTAACTCCCCCTACAATTCTCCCTAATTCTATCCCTCCATTAAAGCTAACCCTACTCTCACCCTATCTCTATCCCTATCACACTTCCCCTATCCAAAATAAAGGTACTCTACCCAAAAGATCTAGTACCTAGGGCACATCAAAAGAAAACCCTCTCCACAGGAGAGAAGCCCTACTGGTACCAAGACTGCCATACTCCAAAGACCTGATCTTCCCGATGTCACCGGTGATATTCCTACAGACCTCCACCTCGGAGAGGATTTTCTGCTGGGTCGACACTAAACACCGTGCATTCCACGTGTAGTACCTAACCACTAAACTAACTAAGAATAAAGTGCCCCGGTCTCGGCCACCCAGTGTCCTGAATGCCCCATAAGCCCACTCCGGATAGGTAAGGCCGGCAAGTTGACTCCAGCCGATGGAAGCGCCCACCCGGTTGTAAACCCCTATATTAAAGGGACAATGAAGCAGGAAGTGGTCCATGCTTTCCAGCGTGTCCCTGCACTCTTCTCGGGGACATCCCCGGTCATCAGAGTTCCTGCACTTCAGGTTGTCCCTTACATATAGCTTCCCCTGAAAGCAGTGCCAGGCCAAGTCCCAAAACTTCTGGGGGATCCTTTTCATGTTTAAAAGGTACAACCCCACCCTCAGATCCCGACCTGGGCAGTCCCTGAGCGACAGAGGCTTCTGGAAGTGGGTCAACAGAACCCGTTTGTCAAGGAACTGCCTTGACTGGGTCCTGATCTCCCACACTCCCAGACCCCACCGACGTATCGCCTTCAGAGTCGGGGTAGCGTAAGCCGGAAGATATCCATGGGGCGTATGGAGGTCCTTCACTTGCCCTCCTGTCTCCCATTCCTGGAAGAAAGGCCGAAACCATTCCCTGCAGGAGAGTACCCACGGAGGAGCCCTCTCTGACCAGAGGTTTGAGATGTTAGCTTTTAAAAAGGTGTTTGTTAAGAACACCACAGGGTTTACCATAGATAAACCCCCTAGTCTCCTCGTGCGGTACGTAACCTCCCTCTTGACTAGGTTCATCCTGTTCCCCCATAACAGTTGAAAAAACAGGCTGTAGATCCTAGTGTAGTAAGCCTCTGGCAAGATACATACGCTGCCCAGACAGATAAACAAGGGGAGCAGGTACGATTTGATCAGGTGTACCCTTTCCCTGAGGGTCAAAGACCAACCCTTCCACTGGTCCACCTTCTGAGTGGCATCCTGGAGCTTACCATCCCAATTTTTGGTGGGATAATCATCCTGGCCAAATGTGATGCCTAAGACTTTTGCTGATTCTTGGGGCCCTGGAAGGGTGTCCGGGAGATCAAACGTGGGATCCCCCCCTCCCAGCCAGAGACTCTCACACTTATCCCGGTTGATCTTAGACCCGGATGCCTCCGAGTAGCGTTCCACCTCCGACATCACCACATCAACCCCCTCTCTCGAGGAGACGAAAATAGTGACATCGTCGGCGTACGCCACTACCCCCTGGATGGCCCCCGACTCCGCCAAACTCATCCCGACTCCCGCTAACGGTCCGCAACTCACCCTCCTAAGGAAGGGATCGATCGCGAACACATATAACAGCGGGCTCAAAGGACAACCCTGACGGACTCCAGACCCCACTCCAAAAGAGTGGCCAGACCACCCGTTCACCAGTGGGAAACTCTCTGCCCCTGCATACAAGATCTTAAGCCAATTAACAAAAGTACTCGGTAAGCCATATCTCAGGAGGACGGACCAGAGGTACTCGTGGTTCACCCGATCAAATGCTTTGGCCTGATCCAAGGACAGCAAGTACCCCTTCCAGAAACCCGCACTACTCCGCTCCACTGCCTCCCTGACACTAAGGACAGCACTTAAGGTGCTTCGGCCTGGAACAGTGCAGTGCTGGGCCTCCGAAAGGAGCCGGGGTGCAAACTTCACCAACCGATTAAACAGTATCTTGGCCAGAAGCTTCCTGTCCGTATTGAGAAGAGCTATGGGTCTCCAATTCTCAATACGGCTGGGATCTTTACCCTTTGAGAGAAGAATCAGGGCTGACCTCCTCATTGACTTCGGCAGAGTGCCTGAGGAGAGACACTCATTAAATACCTCAGTCAAGAGGGGAGCTAAAGACTCCTTAAAGGTCCTGTACCACTCAGATGTTAAGCCATCCGGACCTGGCGACTTCTTGGGGGCAAGCCCCTCGATCGCCAGTCTCACTTCCTCTTCCCTGATCTCTTCTGCCAAAATGCCAAGAGAGGGGTCTACCCCTGGCTCAGGAATGGTTTCAGCCAGGAAACCCGACATCACATCCCGATCCAGATCCTTCCTTCCCAAGAGGTGAGAGTAGAAGGATCTGACGATCTCCAAGATCCCTGATCTGGACCGATTCAGAGATCCTGTACTATCAATCAGTCCTGAAATGACTTTACTACTCACTGACATCTTACAGTTTCTGTAAGGGTCGGGCGAGCGGTACTTCCCGAAATCCCTCTCAAAAACCAAAGATGCGTGCCTATCGTACTGACACCTCATCAGCAAGGACTTCACTCTGGAGATATCCTCTTGGCTACCTCCAGTCGAGACAAGAAGCTCAAGTTTCCTCCTCAGACCCTGATACAGGCGATACCTGTTCAGGGACCTGAGGCTCGAGAGCTGGCGGAAGAACCCCGCAACCCGCTTCTTGAATATCTCCCACCACTCTGACTTACTACTACATAGGCCCAGTAAAGGTACCTGACTCTGAAGAAAATCCTCAAAGGACTGTCTTATCTCCGCTTCCTCCAGGAGGGACGAATTCAGCTTCCAATAACCTTTTCCCATTCGGGGGGTTTCTGAAACATTCAGGGAAAACAAAATCATACAGTGATCGGAGAACTCCACCTCAACCACAGACACTGCAGAAGAGACGGCTTCCTCCTTTAAATAAAACCTATCTATCCTAGACCTGCGACTACCTTGATGATAGGTGAAACCCGCGTGGCCCGAGGGGCTCCGGATGTGGGCATCCTCTAGGCGAGCTTCTCTAGCTATGCTAATCAGCGCCACACTATCGCAAGTCAGCGGACTATTGGAGCCTCTCCTATCTTGGGACCTCGTGACATTATTGAAGTCCCCTCCAAAGATCACCTGCCGACTCGTAAAAAGAAAGGGCTTAATCCTCATAAAGAGATCTTTACGGCCCCGCTTACTTTGCGGGGCATAGATGTTAATGAGCCGGAGCTGTTGTCCCTTCATGAAGACATCTAAGATCAGGCACCTCCCCATTTCTAATTCAATAACCCGTCGGCATTCAACAGGAGCGGTAAAAAGGACCGCCACCCCACTATACGGCTCAGCTGCAAGAGACCAGTGGGAGGGACCACGCCTCCACTCTCTTCTGGCTTTTACCAGAGAGGCTAGATCTGACAACCTGGTCTCCTGTAAAAAGAAAATGTCGGCTTCAATGCGGCCGAGAAAATCAAAGGCTGCGAATCTAGCCGTATCCGACTTTATGCTGGCACAATTAATAGATGCCAGCGTCAATGGGGTGAGTGCCGCCATACAGGGTGATTAAATTAGACGGCCACACCCTTTACTTTTGTTTTCCCTTCTTTTTTGCCCCCTCATCCCCCGAAGAAGACGAGAGGGCAGGACCACTCTTGGATCTTTTTTTCGATTCAGATAGATCCATATTATCCCCGTCTCCGTCCGGCCCCGGTCTAGCCCTGCCCTCTGAGGAAGGTGCCTCAATAGGACAGGGCCCAGTTTTTCCCAGAGGCTCTTTCTCCCTAGGCACCTCGCCCTCACCCTCCCCAGCCAAGGAGGGGGAGGAGATGGTATCGAGGACGAGGTACCGGTTTGACAGATCAACCAGAGGGGGGGCAGTCAGGCTTCCGTTTTTAACCTGGCCCGTAGTACAAGGAACAGAGGGCTCTGACCTCTTCTTTCTCCCTTTCCTTTTGCCCTTGTCTTTCTTTTTAGGCCTCTCCCCACTCTCCTCATCCACACTTTTATAGTGGGAGGAATCGGAAGGGTCGGCCATATTGCCTTCCTCTCTGTGAAGCCTCCTGATCTCCCCATCCAGCACATCCTCCTCCAGGGCTTCAGCGGTTACAGGGCCAGCTTCAGGAGCAGAGGCCGGAGCTACCCCCGTCACCTGGGCACTCTCCAGCTCCCTACTCCTTCTACGATTTTCCTCCCGCCTTAGTTTGGCGGGGCCCTTTTTCCTCCTCACGAGCCCTGTTGCACCCCCATCCCTGCCCATACCCTCCCCGGCCGAGGCAACTTCACAGCTCTCCTCAGCCGGAGCGGCCGCTGCACGGGCGAAGGCGCTAGGACAACGGCTAAATGGGTGCCCAAGGACACCACACAGGTGGCACCGGATCTGCCTACAGGATGCGGCCAGATGTCCCACCCCATCACACAAAGCGCAGACCTGTACAGTACAGGCTGCGCTAAAGTGGGTGGGGCTGCCACACCTGTGACAGACCTTAGGCTGCCCCTGGTAGAAGACCTGGATCCTATCACGTCCAAGGAAGGCGGCTGACGGAATGTGGGCAACCGTACTCCCTGAACGCTTGAGTTTGACGGAAAACGTCCAGGCCCCGGACCAGATCCCGTGCTCATCCAAGTTTTTCTTGGGCATGTCCGTCACATCCCCATACCGTCCAAGCCAGGTCATGATGTCATAACAAGAAAGTGACTCGTTACGGGTCAAAACGGTCACCTTCTTGACAGCATTCTGACGGGAAATCGCCTTTACGGCGAAATCCCGCCAGCCGGGCTCGTTTTTTGCCACTTCGTAATTCGACCAGAAGAGTTCGAGACCCTCTGGCCGAACGAAACTGACGTCAAACTCAGACGATCCATAGGGGTGAATCAGGGCAAAGATGTCACTCGCCCTGAATTCCATCTGAAGGAGGAGCTCAACCACTTTAGCGCGAGGTGGGCAATCATCCTCGCCCCTCCAAATCAGACGGACCACATTCCTACGGTTATTGTCCTGCCCGGTTGTCGGGAGGGACCAGACCACCTCCCCATTCCGCTCTCGGAAAGCCCCCAAACCGTGCCTCTCTATCCAGAAAGACAGGTCGACCTCACCCCTTCCCTCTACCTGGATCGACCTGTCACCCCTGCGTAGAGCCTCCAGGAGGCGCTGTTGCAAATGGCCTCCAGGGCCGGACGGAGACGGGGACCCCCCTGAACCCCCGGCAGCGACATTAGCATAGCTCCTAGGAGCAGTCACTGCCGGGGGGGCAGCCGGACCAGTCCCAGAGCCAGAACCACTTACAACACCATTCACACCACAACTCTCCACCTCTTTATTTCCAGCCATACTACTACCACTCCCATCAACATTCAATCCACTGACACTCCCACATACACTCCTCTCACCCACAACACTACTACACCCATCAATATCACATCCTACATTCTTGTCCTGACTAACAAATTCTGGGCTGGCTGGGACTTGTAGTATGGCTGGCTTTAGTAAAGTCCTTTGTGCTGGCTTAGCCGCTGCTGGGGTCGACGCCGATGGTTTCTCCTTCATGACTGATATCATATCTTGATTCTGGGGCTGCCCCACCGGGCGCACCCCAGCTCCTTCCACAGCGCCAGCACCTGCTTCACCCAACTTCACAGGCTCTGTGGATAATCCCGGCGCCCGGACACTCCCCCCCCTCACAGGGGAGTGCCCCGCAGTGCCGGTAATGCCCACAGTACTCGGGGAACCGCCCCCCGAGCACACAGGGGCATAACTCGCGCTGCCCACCATGAGCCCATCCTGCCCCTCCCTACCGGCAGGATGGGTGGGCTTCACATCTATTGCGTCTGCAGCTTTTACTGACGCCATGCTGTACCCCCCATGCTGGCTCCGTTCCACCACAGAAATGGAGTCTGGCAGTCTGGGGGGCCCAGCAGCCTGAACCAGCTTTGCAGCTGGCCCAGACTGCTGGAAAGGAACAAACACGTACTTCACTGATTCTTGTGTCTTTTGCTTTTTCCTCTTAACTGCCACATCATCACAGAGATCATCACCAAAGGTGAAATGCTGGAGGTGGGCTGGGGACTCCTGCATGACTATCGCCCTTAGCAATCCCCCAGCCTCACTCTCCACATCATCCTCCTCGCTCTCACTTGAAGGAAGAGCCACCTGGGCCGGTTCAATATAGCTGTCCTGGGTGGCCTGGGTGTCACAGGGAGCAGCCACAGGCACAGCGTCTTCCTCCACATTCTCATCCTTTTCCTCATTACCACCATCCTCACTTTCTTCACCGCCACTACTCTCCCCATCATCCACCTCCACCTTACCTGGGGATTTCGTGGCGGCAAACCGGTCTTCATTAATCAGCTTTTCCTGGAAAAGACCGCTTCCCTCCAGGATCTCGTCTCTCCTCTCCTCCAGCTTCACAATCTCGCTTTTCAGCGCTGTGATCCTCTTTCTTAGCTCTGGCCTGTTCTTTTTGGACCCCGTGCTCACCAGATTCTGAGCCACACGTAGATCCTCCCTGGCCATCCTCAGCTCCTTACCACACTGGTCATATTCCGCAAAGCGTGCGGCCATGCGGGAGCAGTATGTATCGCTCGACTCCTTGGGCCCTCTCTCTGCCCACATCTCCACTTTTTTCCTCCTCGCCTTGCTTCCTCCAGATCTCTGGTTGGCACCCGTCGCCGTGGAAGCAGAGCCTGCATTGCTGCAGACTCTGCCAGATTTTCTTCCTCCGGCCGGAACAATGGCTGTTGCAGTTTTCTCTCCACCCCCCGCCAGCCTGGAAGAACGGGGAGTGGAGGCTCGAGATTTCCGGGGCTCCATGCAGGGGAGGCTCTCCCCAGGAGTCTGCCACCCTCCTGGGAAAAGCAGTTAGAACACCTGCCTCTGTAGTTCTCTTGGAAGTCCTGGAGAGCTCAAACAGGGACACACCCGCACACTTCTCACACTGAACAGCTGTGTTTCACAGGATGTGCTCTCTGCTGACACCTCTGTCCATGTCAGGAACTGTCCAGAGTAGGAGCAAATCCCCATAGCAAACCTTTTCTGTTCTGGACAGCTCCTAGCATGGACAGAGGTGTCAGCAGAGAGAACTGTGGTCAGACAGAAAGGAAATTAAAAAAGAAAAGAACTTCCTCTGTAGTATACGGCAGCTGATTAGTACTAAAAGGATTAGGATTTTTAAATAGAAGTAATTTACGAATCTGTTTAATTTTCTGGCACCAGTTGATTTAAAAAAAATTTATTTTTCTCCTGAGTACCCCTTTAATGGGGTACTTTGCTGCTAGACATCTTATCCCCTATTCAAATGATAGAGGATAAGATGTCTGATCGTGGGGGTCCTGCTGCTGGGGCCCCCGTTCTGACGGCAGTGGTCGCAGCCACACCCCCTTGAGCCATCACATCACACACCTTCGTTCATGTCTATGGGAGGAGGCGTGACGGCAGATATGCCCCCTCCTATAGACATGAATGAAGGGGGTGTGGTGTGATGTCACAAGGGGCGTGGCTGTGATGTCACGATTATAGCCGCCCGCTCCAAACTTTCTGAACCAAATGTTCAGAAAGCTGAGCCACAGGAGTACCCCTTTAAGGAGTTAAAGTCTATGGCTCTGCAGCGGGCATGCTGGAAGTTGTAGTTCTACAGCAATAATAGGTGCTCCTCACCACGGCATGATGCCTGCTATTCAGCATTGATGACAATGCCAATGACGTTTGCCACATCGGGGGCTCTCTGCTGAATGATGTTTGAGCTTGTTAAGATAACTTTGTGTATTCACGGGGCTTCATGCATTGAAAAACCATCAGGTGAATATTTTATACTTGTTTTTATACTAATTTTCCCCTTATTTAATAGTTTGTCATTTACAGAAACAATGGCGAATGATTGCAATGATGTACCATTTTAAGAGCTCGTTTTATTTTACTCTCTGTAACATCATGGCCTCAATCTCTCTTGCCCTCGTAATCCTTTTCTTCTTCTCAGTTTTTGGTTCTGCCAAGTGAGTTATTGATTTCCACATCAAATAACCGGCTAAACCTAATAGATTTTGTCTGCAGCATTGAGATACAAGGGTCGCACTTGTTGTGTTGTTGATTCCCTAATTAATATCCTACAGGTTCCCTTGTAATATGCAGTAAGAGATAAATGAGGACAGGCATCCTATTAACACAGGTGTCCCTGGGAAGGAGAGGCAGGCAGAGGTTATGTAGGATAAACTGCTCCATTTCTAAAAGAGAAGACTTAAAGGGGTATTCCAGGAAAAAAAACTTTTTTTTATATATCAACTGGCTCCAGAAAGTTAAATAGATTTGTAAATTGCTTCTATTAAAAAAAAATCTTAATCCTTTCAGTACATATGACATTCTGAAGTTGAGTTGTTCTTTTCTGTCTAAGTCCTCTCTGATGACACGTGTCTCGGGAACCGCCCAGTTTAGAAGAAAATCCCCGTAGCAAACCTCTTCTAAACTGGGCGGTTCTCGAGACACGTGTCATCAGAGAGCACTTAGACAGAAAAGAACAACTCAACTTCAGAAGCTCATAAGTACTGAAAGGATTAAGATTTTTTTTATTAGAAGTAATATACAAATCTGTTTAACTTTCTGGAGCCAGTTGATATATAAAAAAAAGTTTTTTTTTCCTGGATAACCCCTTTAAGGGAGTGTGGGATAAAAAAAAAAAAAAAAGTCACTCTTGTTTATGGGATGAATCTGATATTGCAGCTTATCCCCGTCTACTAAACAGAATAACCTGCAACACCAGACACAGCCTGTTGACAAGTGTTTAGTGTTTAATGTCTTTAGAAAAATACTTGTTGCTCCATGTTGCAAAGACATATTACAAGTTTTGATCCCTCAGAGTCTCACTCCTGAGACCAATTGCAATTGCTAGTAAGGCTGGGTTCACATATGTCTGACATTTGTCATAGGTGGACTTTAGATCTTGAGGTAATGGGCATTGTTAAGGATCAATGTGGATGAGGCCTTAAAATGTGCTTTACTGCTGCTGTATACTGCTGAGTGTCGACACAAGAAATATACACCAGACAAAAAGTTGGTATAAAACTCTTTCTCAGAAAGAAACTCAGAGTTCCAAAGTGTTCTCAGAGAGTTCCCAGAGAGAGTTCTGTTAAATATACGGAAGTACAATGGTTTTTACATTTGACAAAAAGGGGAGGTTAGTTATCACGTCAAAATCATCATGTTGTATTTTGATTGGTTATTTGAGTTTTATGTCTGTCTACATTAGCATATTAAACATTCATTTATTTATTGGCCGCAGTTCACCATCCCCCTATTCTACTAGAAAATCCCAGATCTCTCTGTCCTTCTACACAGTCTATATCTTCCTCAAATGTTTTGTCTTTTGACTTCTCATCTTGGTCCTTCTGGCGTCATCCCAAGGTTTCCATCTTAGTCACGAGCAGATGGCAAGCTGATCTATAGGTTAAGGGTAGGTAACAAATATCTTTTTGCAGCATTAGCAATGGCATATAAGTATACAAGTATTAATATATATTGATCGGCAGTCAGAATCATTTTAATCAGTTGTCATCAGTTGTATGGCATCCGGTGTCCGGATGGACGGCAGATCTGTCCTACTTTCTGTACAATTCTGCATAGACTCATACAGGGAGAAGGTTGAATTTGATTGACAGTCGGGGAGTGAGCAGAGCACTAACCTAAACTTCCCCGGCTTATAACTAGAAATTGCAGCTTCTGAGACCAGAGTGCGATCAAAACCTTTGACATGAGTGGGCAACATGTCCAAAGTTTTTCTAATGTGATACAATTATAAATCAATTGTAGTTAAGCTTAGGGAAGGGGAAAAAGTGTTGCCAGTAGAAGCAATGTAATATAATGTAATACAGAATATAATATAATAAAAGCAGTTGACATGCATTTAAATAATATTTGTGAAAACTCTTGTGATCACCAGCAGAAATGTTAAAGGGGTTATCCAACATAACGGGGACTTTCCTAATTACCTGTCAGCCAGTTATGGACATGCAAACAATGGATCTGTGCTTGTGTTAGTGGTAAATGGTCATGTCGTGTCCTAGCTATTTCCTGTTTCTGTGCCCTCCCTTCAACTACAATCTACAGTATCCCTTGTTTCTAGGTGAGAAGTGACTTATCTCCCTCCCAGACATTAACCACCCCACCCATTTCAGCACAGCTAGGCTCCCTTCCATGTTTGCTGTGCTTGAAACTACAATTCCCTGCAGCCCTGTGGAGAATGATTTCCTTCCCACCCACTCAATGAAGCACAGACTTGCTTCCTTTTACCTGACTATTGATGTAATGTCTTGGGCAGCACTGCAACCCGTAAAAAGGCCCAAGACAACACTCATTTTGTATGCTGCAAAAAATGAACCTCTGGGGCAAAGATCACCAGAATTTCTAGACCAGCCATCGGACACAGGTACAGACACTATATTAATAACTACACTAACTTTACAGCCCCTGTGGCATTGTAATTCCTCTTCAATGCCTTTAGGGATATGGATTTGTCCCACCACCAAACCACCCAAAAAAAATTCTCTCCTAAGCACTCTTTAAATATGTTTAAGATATTTTCTTCTTTTCTTCATTTATATGAGAGACCATAGAGGAGCGTGCAGGAGTTGCAGTAGTACAGGACATACATTCAGTTAACGGCAATTGTCAGCAATGTTATGGTATTGACTGACACGCACATATGTTCATTTAGCAGACACGTTTTTTGCCAACAGTGTTATTGTTTTAATTGGCACAGTATGTCTACAGACAATTTATTATAGCACTGTGTTCAAAAGCTGTTTTTGTAAGTACAGCCTGCAATTTTGATTGGTTTAACCCAGGTATTTCTAGTGTAACTGTATATTCTAAAAATAGAGTAGATAGACAGATAGACATGAAATAGATAGATATATATGAGATAGATAGATAGATATGAGATAGACAGATATATATGAGACAGATAGAAGGATAGATATGAGATAGATAGATAGATAGATAGACATGAAATAGATATATATGAGATAGATAGATAGATAGATATGAGATAGATATGAAATATATATATACATATATATATATATATATGTATATATATATATATATATATATATATATATATATATATATGAGATAGATATGATATATATATATGTATATATATATATATATATATATATATATATATATGTGTGAGATAGATAGATTGATAGATTGATAGATAGATAGATCGATGAATAGATAAATATGAGATTATAGATAGATAGATAGGAGATAGATAGATAGATAAATAGATATGAGATAGATAAATAGACATGAGATAGATATGAGATAGATAGATATGAGATAGATAGACATGAAATAGATTGATAGATAGACATGAAATAGATAGATACATATGAGATAGATATGAGATAGACAGATATATATGAGACAGATAGAAGGATAGATATGAGATAGATAGACATGAAATAGATATATATGAGATAGATAGATAGATAGATAGATAAATATGAGATAGATATGAAATATATATATATATATATATATATATATATATATATATATATATGAGATAGATATGATATGTATATATATATATATATATATATATATATATATATATGTGAGATAGATTGATAGATTGATAGATAGATAGATAGATAGATAGATAGATCGATGAATAGATAAATATGAGATTATAGATAGATAGATAGATAGATAGATAGATAGGAGATAGATAGATATTAGATAGATAGATAAATAGATATGAGATAGAAAAATAGACATGAGATAGATATGAGATAGATAGATAGATATGAGATAGATAGACATGAAATAGATTGATAGATAGACATGAAATAGATAGATACATATGAGATAGATATGAGATAGATGGATAAATAGATAGATAGATAGATAGATAGATAGATAGATACGGTAGATCAAGATAGGAGCAGCACGTCTCAAAATATTCTTGAGCAGTTGAAGGATGGTGGTTAGCCAGTCCAAAGTAAATATCCAAGATAAATGCAGCACATCGGATAAAGTCAGGTGAAGTGGTGGTTTACTCCTTAAAGGGGTTATCCAGGAATTTTTTTTATATATATATATATATATCAACTGGCTCCAGAAAGTTAAACAGATTTGTAAATTATCAGTTCACACAAAAGAAGCGTGGCCGGGCACCCTCCCTCAGTATCGTGCTGGTAGGACGGAGTACACTGGTCTGTGGCAGCAGATCAGGAAATCCTCAGTCGGGTAATCCCCAAACAAACAACTGTGTGCGGTCGTGCTAACACGTGCAGAGCAGTCCAATGGTAATACCAATACAGGTGAGAAGTGAAGAAAAAACGGAGCACAGACCTTTAGTTGCTGACGATCAGGAACTTCTTTATTGAAGTCTCGGGGACACCATGTGCTGGGGGAGCAGGACGCCGAACTGTCCGGCGTCCTGCTCCCCCAGCACATGGTGTCCCCAAGACTTCAATAAAGAAGTTCCTGATCATCAGCAACTAAAGGTCTGTGCTCCGTTTTTTCTTCACTTCTCACCTGTATTGAGATTTGTAAATTACTTCTATTAAAAAAATTGTAATCCTTTCAGTACTTATGAGCTTCTGAAGTTGAGAAGAAAATCCCCATAGCAAACCTCTTCTAAACTGGGCGGTTCCCGAGACACGTGTCATCAGAGAGCACTTTATATATATGTATATATATAAAAAAAAGTTTTTTTCCTGGATAACCCCTTTAATTCTTGAAAGAGAGGCTACTGAAACTGTATATTTGTACACCTTAGAATAAACCACCACTTAACTTGACTTCATCCTGTGTGCTGTATTTATCTTGGATATATAGATAGATAGCTATATATATATATATATATATATATATATATATATATATATATATATATATAGAGAGAGAGAGAGAGAGAGAGAGAGAGATGATAGATAGATAGATAGATAGATAGATACGAGATAGATAGATAGAAATGAGATAGATTTATAGATAGATATGAGATAGATAGATTTGAGATAGATAGATAGATATGAGATAGATAGATACTACAAGTGGAGTCCTAACCCAGGCACCCGTATAGCGTGCACCTATTACGAATTAATAGCAAGGCTGTGCTGTTCTTCTTGGGATATAGATAGATAGATATGAGATAGATAGATGGATAGATACAGGCCCGTCGCTACCGGACCGGCAAACCAAGCAATTGCTTGGGGCCCCGAGTTGGCTGGGGGGCCCCGAGCAGAGCCGGTGCTTGCCCATCCTGTAGCGACAGGGCACTTTGGGAGGCCCGCACATTTCAATTAAATTACCTTTGTAGGGCGCGGGCCCCTTAAGAAACAAACCGGCACCGGACAGGTCAGGGGCTGATGGGAGTAGAGCCGTCACATGCCCCGCGCAGGCACGCACGTCTACGCCAATCACCTGACCTGTCCCTGCCTACGTCCCCACGCGAACCTCCAGCATCCTCCGTGCAGTGACAGGAGCAGCAGCAGACTCACGCCGCTGCAACGATCCGCGGCAGGGTAAGTAAACTGGCGCGGGGGGTGGGGTGGGTTGGATTGTATGGTGGTTAGGAGACTGCAATGGTGATGGGAGGTGTGTGTGTGTATGTGTGTGGTGTGGGGGGTGGTGTTATGGGGGTCATGAGAGATGCAGGGGGGGTGTTATGGGGGTCATGAGAGATGCAGGGGGGTGTTATAGGGGTCATTAGAGATGCAGGGGGGTGTTATGGGGGTGATGAGAGATGCAGGGGGGTGTTATGGGGTGATGAGAGATGCAGGGGGGGTGTTATGGGGGTGATGAGAGATGCAGGGGGGGTGTTATGGGGGTCATGAGAGATGCAGGGGGGTGTTATGGGGTCATGCGAGATGCAGGGGGTGTTATTTGGGTCATGAGAGATGCAGGGGGGTGTTATGGGGGTCATGAGAGATGCAGGGGGTGTTATGGGGGTCATGAGAGATGCAGGGGGGTGTTATGGGGTCATGAGAGATGCAGGGGGGTGTTATGGGGGTCATGAGAGATGCAGTGGGGGTGTTATGTGGGTCATGAGAGATGCAGGGGGGTGTTATGGGGGTCATGACAGATGCAGGGGTGGGTGTTATAGGGGTGATGAGAGATGCAGGGGGGTGTTATGGGGGTCATGAGAGATGCAGGGGGGTGTTATGGGGGTCATGAGAGATGCAGGGGGTGTTATGGGGGTCATGAGAGATGCAGGGAGGTGTTATGGGGGTCATGAGAGATGCAGTGGGGGTGTTATGCGGGTCATGAGAGATGCAGGGGGGTGTTATGGGGGTCATGAGAGATGCAGGGGGGTGTTATGGGGGTCATGACAGATGCAGGGGGTGTTATAGGGGTGATGAGAGATGCAGGGGGGGTGTTATGGGGTGATGAAAGGTGCAGGGGGGTGTTATGGGGGTCATGACAGATGCAGGGCGGTGTTATAGGGGTGATGAGAGATGCAGGGGGGTGTTATGGTGGTGATGAGAGATGCAGGGGGGGTGTTATGGGGGTGATGAGAGGTGCAGGGGTGTTATGGGGTGATGAGAGGTGCAGGGGGGTGTTATGGGGGTGATGAGAGGTGCAGGGGGGTGTTATGTGGGTGATGAGAGATGCAGGGGGGTGTTATGGGGGTGATGAGAGATGCAGGGGGGGTGTTATGGGGGTGATGAGAGATGCAGGGGGGGTGTTATGGGGGTCATGAGAGATGCAGGGGGGTGTTATGGGGGTCATGAGAGATGCAGGGGGGTGTTATAGGGGTCATTAGAGATGCAGGGGGGTGTTATGGGGGTGATGAGAGATGCAGGGGGGTGTTATGGGGGTGATGAGAGATGCAGGGGGGGTGTTATGGGGGTGATGAGAGATGCACGGGGGGTGTTATGGGGGTCATGAGAGATGCAGGGGGGTGTTATGGGGGTCATGCGAGATGCAGGGGGGTGTTATTTGGGTCATGAGAGATGCAGGGGGGTGTTATGGGGGTCATGAGAGATGCAGGGGGTGTTATGGGGGTCATGAGAGATGCAGGGGGGTGTTATGGGGTCATGAGAGATGCAAGGGGGTGTTATGGGGGTCATGAGAGATGCAGTGGGGGTGTTATGCGGGTCATGAGAGATGCAGGGGGGTGTTATGGGGGTCATGAGAGATGCAGGGGGGGTGTTATGGGGGTGATGAGAGATGCAGGGGGGGTGTTATGGGGGTGATGAGAGGTGCAGGGGTGTTATGGGGTGATGAGAGGTGCAGGGGGGTGTTATGGGGGTGATGAGAGGTGCAGGGGAGTGTTATGGGGGTGATGAGAGGTGCAGGGGGTGTTATGGGGTGATGAGAGGTGCAGGGGGGTGTTATGGGGGTGATGAGAGGTGCAGGGGGGGTGTTATGGGGGTCATGAGAGATGCAGAGGGGGTGTTATGGGGGTGATGGGGTGTTTGTAACTGGATTGAACACTGGCTCATGGATCGTACCCAGAGAGTGGTGGTCAATGATTCGTACTCTGATTGGTCCCCGGTAATTAGTGGTGTACCCCAAGGTTCAGTACTGGGCCCGCTGTTGTTTAATTTATTTATCAATAATATAGAGGATGGTATTAACAGCTCTGTTTCTATCTTTGCAGATGACACCAAGCTTTGTAGCACGGTACAGTCTATAGAGGATGTGCATAAGTTACAAGATGACTTGGATAGACTAAGTGTCTGGACATCCACTTGGCAAATGAGGTTCAATGTGGATAAATGTAAAGTTATGCATCTGGGTACTAATAACATGCATGCATCATATGTCTTAGGGGGGATTAAACTGGCAGAGTCACTGGTAGAGAAGGATCTGGGTGTACTTGTAGATCACAGACTACAGAATAGCATGCAATGTCAGACTGCTGCTTCCAAAGCCAGCAGGATATTGTCGTGTATAAAAAGAGGCATGGACTCAAGGGACAGGGACATAATACTCCCCCTTTATAAAGCATTGGTACGGCCTCACCTGGAATATGCTGTTCAGTTTTGGTCACCAGTCCATAAAAGGGACACTGTGGAGCTGGAAAGGGTGCAGAGATGAGCGACTAAACTAATATGGGGAATGGAACATCTTAGCTATGAGGAGCGATTAAAGGAGTTACAATTGTTTAGTCTTGAGAAGAGACATTTAACCCGATAACGACCACCGACGAGTATAGACGTCCAGGTTGGCGGCCGTTCCCGCACCTGGACGTCTATACTCGTCCATTATTCTCGTGGGTGCTGCCCAGTGCACCCACGAGATCGCGGCAGGAACTCGGCTGTATCACACAGCCGGGACCCTGCTGCACTGCCAGGACCGAAGTAAACTTCGGTCCTGGCAGTTTTAACCCTTACAGCCGCGGTCGGAAGTGACCGCGGGCTGTAAGTGTTATGACAGAGGGAGGGAGCCCCCTTTGTCACTCCTGCAGCACCCCGCATCGCGATCGCGGGGTGCTGTGTGTGGCCGCGGCTGGCCGGGACCTGCCGCACTGCCGGGAGGGAAGTTCACTTCACTCCCGACATTTTAACCCTTACAGCCGCGGTCAGAAGTGACCGCGCGCTGTAAGGAGTTCTGACAGAGGGAGGGGGCTCCCTCTGTCTCTCCTGCAGCACAACGGAGCATCGCGGGGTGCTGCTGCATACCTGGGCAGCCGGGGGTCCTACAAAGACCCCCAGGTCTGCCCTGGGTATTGCCTGAAAGGACGTGCCAGAGGCACGTCCTAATATGCTGCCTGCTAGTGAAAACTGGCAGGCAGCATATAACTGCAATGCTTTGGAATACTAAGTATTCCAAAGCATTAAAAAGTGTAAAAATAAATAAATAAATAGAATAAAAGTGTAAAACTAAATAAAAATGTAATAAAAGTGTAAAAAAAAAAAAATTTGATAAAAAAAAAAAAATATATATATATATATATATATATATATATATATATATATATATATATATATAGCAAAAAGATAAAGGCAGCACCTCAGTCGTCCAGAGTAGGAGAAGAAAATGAAAAAGGAGATGGGGTGCACGCATTCCTGGAACCTGGGTCCACTGGTTCCTCAATCCAGAAAAGTAAAGATAATGCAGCACTCCACAATAATGCATAAGGTGGTATTTATTCCAGCATGTGCAAAGACAACGTTTCACCAGTCTCTCACTGGCTTTCTCTTGAGGTGATCGGTGGGGGGGTCTCAGCAGTCAGACCCCCACCCAAATAAATGGCCCTGGGGGGGTCTAGACAGGGGGTATGGGTAGGGAATACTGCTGAACCTAATGTGGGGGAACACTGCCTACCTAATGTGGAGGGAACACTGCTGCACCTAATGTGGGGGGAACACTGCTGCACCTAATGTGCGTCGTATCGACGTTCGCTCACGTTGAGCTCCCAGAATTCAAGGGCCGGCGTTACTATGTCCTGACGCCGGCTCTAGAGAGTGATGTGCGTGAACATCAAGGGGGGGGGGGGGTGCTCCATGTCCATTTTGCTTGGAGCCCCCAAATTCCTTCAAACGGCCCTAGATAGATAGATGAATAGATACATATGAGATATAGATAGATCGATAGATAATATGAGATAGATATATATATATGAGATAGATAGATAGATAGATAGATATGAGATAGATATGAGATAGATAGGTAGATAGATAGATATGAGATAGTTATGAGATAGATAGATAGATTGATAGATATGAGATAGATCTGAGATAGATACATAGATAGATATGAGATAGATATATAGATGATAGATAGATACTTAGAGAGATGAATAGATAAATATGAGATATAGATAGAAGGATAATATGAGATAGATAGATATGAGATAGATAGATGGATATGAGATAGAAATGAGATACATAGATAGATAGATAGATATGAGATAGATAGATAGATAGATAGATAGATATATAGAAATGAGATAGATAAATAGAAATGAGATAGATAGATAGATATATACTGCTAACAGAGCTGTGCATATAATGTAGAGAAGTATCATAACTATAATTGTTGATATACAGGAGGACATGATCCAAGAGATCTCCAGCAGACTAGGTGAGGGATACCCTAGCTGTCCCTGGTGGCATATCGCTTCCTCAAACTCTCTATTAGCACAGCGTCCCCTCCCCAGGCACATGTTTTCCAAAAAGCTTTTAGCGTCTTCTTTGTGGGCTCCTTGTTATCTGTGTCTCCTATTTGCTAAACTTGATTGACATTGCTTTTAGCCAATCAGAGGTTTTATTATTATAAAGACATTTGTTACAAAATTTATATTATATCTTTTGTTTATTAAACATGAAAAAAGAATCAATTTTGTTAAAGGGCTAGCTGCAATATAAGTATGATTATTATTATTATTTAATCATTTAGTGATATAACTACAGTTGACAGATGATAAGGAAGATATTAACGATAACCTTTAACATATGGTAATGTAAATGGTGTGAAGATAGTTTGGCAGGGTTGAAATTATTTTATATGCATTGCTTGGTATTCATGCATTTAAGTGCTGACCTTTCTATATTTGCATATGCAGTAAATTTATGAAAATCTGTATAGATAAAATCTACATATTGATTCAAAAATATGATTTCTCATAGTGTCAGCCCAGGGGTTATTAATCTCATAACAGTTAGGCGAGTCATAACATAGAAAAATACCCTATTTTATTATTCCCATCAAATGCCAACTTTGATTCTGGCTTTTTTTCTACAGCCCTGAGTTGAAAATGTTTTATTATTTTTACAATGATTTTGAAAAATCTCTGCAGACTCATCCCAAATGCAGATTTTACTTAGAAAATCGGGTTGTAAGTCTATGTTGCTTTCTTACCCGATTTCTTTTTTCCCCTGGTATTTATTATTATGTCGCATCCTGTTTGTCGCATGTGCGTCTTTTTGGCTTGGTTTCCAACTCCTCTGAGTTGTCGGGAAAAAATCCACAACAATTCAACAAATTTTGGTTGGAAAGCTTTATAAATACGTGGGAAAGCTCAGAAATGTCGCCCCTTTTTTGGGGTTGGGAGAATCCAAATCGGGTCCGTCGGGAAAAAATGTTGCATCGTGTCGCAGACTGGCGCACGATGTCTGCGACATGTCGCAGACAAAGATGCGACAAAAAAAAAAACACAAAACAAGTCGGATTTAGAATAATAAATGAGGGCCATTATTTTCTAATAATAGCCTATGCTATATAAGCAATACTTCTTTAAAAAATATATAGCTTGTCCCAAAAAAAAACAAGTCCACAAAAAAAAAATATTTTTTGGGCTATTCCTCTATTCTGTGTAATGGCAGCAGGAAAAGGCATAGGGGGTTGCCATGGCCAGCAGACAAACTCTGGGCAGGGCTGGGTCGCCAATCTACATTCAGGGATTGGGTTAAGATGTCAGTGCTTGTAATCCTCTTTTGCTTTTTGGCTCCTTACCTGTCACTGTTTAACTTTTGCTTGGTGTTTTTAAATACTCTGGCTTCAAACTCTGGATTAAATTCAGATTTTTCTAGTTGCTTGCTGTACTGGTCTATCTGTGTTCTTCTAGTTCTGCAACATATAACCTCCAAACAGCTAGGTCAATAAAAAAAAATTTAAAAAATAATCTTATGGCTCTTGGAAGGAAATTATGGAAAAAAAAAAAAAAAACTAAAATACAGTCAGAAAAATGTATGCTTTGGAAAGGAGTAAATTAGGGATAAGTGAATCTCCTGAAATTCATTTTGATAGCATTTGAATATACACTGCTCAAAAAAAGGGAACACTAAGATAACACATCCTAGATCTGAATGAATGAACTAATCGTATGAAATACTTTCGTCTTTACATAGTAGAATGTGCTGACAACAAAATCACACAAAAACTATCAATGGAAATCAAATTTATCAACCCATGGAGGTCTGGATATGGAGTCACACTCAAAATCAAAGTGGAAAACCACACTACAGGCTGATCCAACTTTGATGTAATGTCCTTAAAACAAGTCAAAATGTGGCTCAGTAGTGTGTGTGGCCTCCACGTGCCCATATGACCTCCCTACAGCGCCTAGGCATGCTCCTGATGAGGTGGCGGATGGTCTCCTGAGGGATCTCCTCCCAGACCTGGACTAAAGCATCCGCCAACTCCTGAACAGTCTGTGGTGCAATGTGGCATTGGTGGATGGAGCGAGACATGATGTCCCAGATGTGTTCAATCGGATTCCGGTCTGGGGAATGGGTGGGCTAGTCCATAGCATCAATGCCTTCCTCTTGCAGGAACTGCTGACACACTCCAGCCACATGAGGTCTAGCATTGTCTTGCATTAGGAGGAACTCAGGGCCAACCACACCAGCATATGGTCTCAGAAAGGGTCTGAGGATCTCATCTTGGTACCTAATGACAGTCAGGCTACCTCTGGCAAGCACATGGAGGGCTCTACTGCTACCTCTGGCTAGCACATGGAGGGCTGTGCGGCCCCCCAAAGAAATGCCACCCCACAGCATTACTGACCCACCGCCAACTGGTTATGCTGGAGGATGTTGCAGGCAGCAGAATGTTCTCCACGCACACAGAGCAACAGTGGCGAATTTTCCAATTTTGGTGTTCTCTGGCAAATGCCAAACGTCCTGCACGGTGTTGGGCTGTAAGCACAACCCCCACCTGTGGATGTCGGGCCCTCATACCAACCTCATGGAGTCTGTTTCTGACCGTTTGAGTGGACACATGCACATTTGTGGCCTGCTGGAGGTCATTTTGCAGGGCTCTGGCTGTGCTCCTCCTGCTCCTCCTTGCACAAAGTTGGAGGTAGCAGTCCTGCTGCTGGGTTGTTGCCCTCCTATGGCCTCCTCCATGTCTCCTGATGTACTGGCCTGTCTCCTGGTAGCACCCCCATGATTTGGACACTACGCTGACAGACACAGCAAACCTTCTTGCCACAGCTCGCATTGATGTGCCATCCTGGATGAGCTGCACTACCTGAGCCACTTGTGTGGGTTGTAGACTCCGTCTCATTCTACCACTAGAATGAAAGCACCGACAGCATTCAAAGTGACCAAAACATCAGCCAGGAAGCATAGGAACTGAGAAGTGATCTGTGGTCACCACCTGAAGAGCCCCTCCTTTATTGAGGGTGTCTTGCTAATTGCCTTGCTTATAATTTTCACCTGTTGTCTGTTCCATTTGCACTACAGCATGTGAAAATGATTGTCAGTGTTGCTTCCTGAGTGCACAGTGTGATTTCACAGAAGTGTGATTGACTTACATTGTGTTGTTTAAACCCTTAAAGACCCAGCCCATTTTCACCTTAAGGACCCGGGCATTTTTTTCACATCTGACCACTGTCATTTTAACCCCTTAAGGACGCAGGACGTAAATGTACGTCCTGGTGAGGTGGTACTTAACGCACCAGGACGTACATTTACGTCCTAAGCATAATCGCTCCGATGCCCGTGTCATGCGCGGCTGATCCCGGCTGCTGATCGCAGCCAGGGACCCGCCGGCAATGGCCGACGCCCGCGATCTCGCGGGCGTCTGCCATTAACCCCTCAGGTGCCGGGATCAATACAGATCCCGGCATCTGCGGGAGTTCGCGATTTAAATGAACGATCGGATCGCCCGCAGCGCTGCTGCGGGGATCCGATCATTCAGAACACCGGACGGAGGTCCCCTCTCCTTCCTCCGTCCGCCTCCCGGCGTCTCCTGCTCTGGTCTGTGATCGAGCAGACCAGAGCAGGAGATGACCGATAATACTGATCTGTTCTATGTCCTATACATAGAACAGATCAGTATTAGCAATCATGGTATTGCTATGAATAGTCCCCTATGGGGACTATTCAAGTGTAAAAAAAAATGTAAAAAAATGTAAAAGTAAAAGTAAAAAAAAAGTTAAAAATCCCCTCCCCCAATAAAAAAGTAAAACGTCCGTTTTTTCCTATTTTACCCCCAAAAAGCGTAAAAAACATTTTTTATAGACATATTTGGTATCGCCGCGTGCGTAAATGTCCGAACTATTAAAATAAAATGTTAATGATCCCGTACGGTGAACGGCGTGAACGAAAAAAAAAATAAACTCCAAAATTCCTACTTTTTTAATACATTTTATTAAAAAAAAAATTATAAAAAATGTATTAAAAGTTTTTTTACATGCAAATGTGGTATCAAAAAAAAGTACAGATCATGGCGCAAAAAATGAGTCCCCATACCGCCACTTATACGGAAAAATAAAAAAGTTAGAGGTCATCAAAATAAAGGGATTATAAACGTACTAATTTGGTTAAAAAGTTTGTGATTTTTTTTAAGCGCAACAATAATATAAAAATATATAATAATGGGTATCATTTTAATCGTATTGACCCTCAGAATAAAGAACACACATCATTTTTACCATAAATTGTACGGCGTGAAAACAAAACCTTCCAAAATTAGCAAAATTGCGTTTTTCGTTTTAATTTCCCCACAAAAATAGTGTTTTTTGGTTGCGCCATACATTTTATGATATAATGAGTGATTTCATTACAAAGAACAACTGGTCGCGCAAAAAACAAGCCCTCATACTAGTCTGTGGATGAAAATATAAAAGAGTTATGATTTTTAGAAGGCGAGGAGGAAAAAATGAAAACGTAAAAATTAAATTGTCTGAGTCCTGAAGGCCAAAGTCGTTAAGGGGTTAAGTATTAATAATTCTGGGATGCTTTTACTTTTCATTCTGATTCCGAGAATCATTTTTTGTGACATATTCTACTTTATGTTAGTGGTAATTTTTCGTCGATATTTGCTTCATTTGTTGGTGAAAAATTCCAAAATTTGATGAAAACTTTGAAAATGTAGCATTTTTTTCAACTTTGAAGCTCTCTACTTGTAAGGAAAATAGACATACCAAATAAATTATATATTGATTCACATATACAATTTGTCTACTTTATGTTTGTATCATAAAGCTGCCATGTTTTTACTTTTGGAAGACACCAGAGGGCTTCAAAGTTCAGCAGCAATTTTATAATTTTTTTCAACATTTTCAAAATCTGAATTTTTCAGAGACCAGTTTAGTTTTGAAGTGGATTTGAGGGGCCTTCATAATTAGAAATACCCCATGAATGACCCCATTATAAAAACTGCACCCCTCAAAGTATTCAAAATGATATTCAGTAAGTGTGTTAACCCTTTAGGTGTTTCACAGGAATAGCAGCAAAGTGAAGCAGAAAATTCAAAATCTTCATTTTTTACACTCACATGTTCTTGTAGACCCAGTTTTTGCATTTTTACATGGATAAAAGGAGAGAAATCTTCCTAAAATTTGTAACCCAATTCATCTCGAGTAAGGAAATATCTCATATGCGTATGTCAAGTGTTCTTTGGGTGCACTACAAGGCTCAGAAGGGAAGGAGCTACAATGGAATTTTGGAGAGTGAATTTTTCTGAAATGGTTTTTGGGGGCATGTCACATTTAGGAAGCCCCTATGGTGCCAGAACAGCAAAAAAAAAAAAAAAACACATGGCATACTATTTTGGAAACTGCACCCCTCAAGGAATGTAACAAGGGGTACAGTGAGCCTTAACACCCCACAGGTGTTTGATGACTTTTCGTTAAAGTTGGATGTGTAAATGAATCTTTTTTGTTTTTTTCACAAAAATGCAGATTTTTCCCCAAATTTTACATTTTTACAAGGGGTAATTGGAGAAAATGTCCCCCAAAATTTGTAACCCCATCTCTTCTGAGTATTGAAATACCCCATGTGTGGACATCAAATGCTCTTTTTACACTAACAGGCTGGTATAGACCCCAACTTTTCCTTTTCAGAAGGGGTAAAAGGAGAAAAAGCCCCCCAAAATTTGGAATGCAATTGCTCTCGAGTACATAGATATCCCATATGTGACCCCAAACTGTTTCCTTGAAATACGTCAGGGATCTGAAGTGAGAGAGCGCTATGCGCATTTGAGGACTAAATTAGGGATTGCATAGTGGTGGACAAACTGCTGTGAGGACATGCTGGGAGTTGTAGCTTTGCAAGATCTAGAGGGCCACAGTTTAGAGACCACTGCACAGTGATCTCCAAACTGTACCCCTCTAAATCTTGCAAAATTACAAATCCCAGCATGCCCAAACAGCAAACGGCTGTCTGGGCATGCTGGGAGTTGTAGTTTTGCAACATCTGGAGGGCTACAGTTTAGAGACCACTGTATAGTGGTCTCCAAACAGTAGCCCTCCAGATATTGCTAGACAACAACTCACCAGCTTCCGTATGATCGTACACCAGGGAGCCGCACCAGGGAGCCGCATCTCCTCGCCGCCCACCGTCGCTTGCCCCCAGTCCCCCTTCTGGGTCATCGGGTCTTCGGAGGCCCATATGACCCGGAATCGCTGCAGATCGCCGGTCTGAATTGACCCCAGGCATCCCGGTCCCATCCCCGCCCGGTGCGCGGCGGGGACTGGAATTCCCACGGGCCTACGGGTGCGCCCTGGGTCCTTAAGTACAGGATGACAGGAATCCATGCTCCTATATGTACTTTCTTTGGTGCCCTACACTATCAGCATAGGGTGCCATGGGATTTACCGAACACAAATCAACAAAACATTCACATAGAAATAGTAAAAAAAGATTGAAAGTGTTGGCCCTTTAAAAAGTAATGCAGAATTAATTATTTGTATGAGGATGATGAGGAGAAAGTAAACTAATCAAACATTTTTATCCACCATAAGATGAAATGTCAGGTAAAATTCAGAAGGATAAAGTGAACTCTGTTATTAAATGTCACCTGTCTAATCAGGAAGAAACTACCTTAAACAAATTAAAATAGACAAATGACTTGGATGAAGTGTAATAAGAGACCATTTTTTTTTTATCATTAAGTGTACCTGTCATGAGATAACAAAAGGAAATGCCCCAGGCTTATTTACTGTGTGTAAATCCAGGTTTTCATTCTTTTATGGTGTAATGTCCCAGTACAGGACATGGTCCTGCACTACCCTTAGGCCCTGTCAGGTTGATTCCCTCAATGACCTGGGGGCTCTCCTGCAGTGTCTCTCCTGCTGTTCCTGTAATGTCATTTATTAAAATGGGATTGTAGTCAGTGTCCTAATGTATACTTAGTATAAAGGACCTCTGTGATGCTGTAAGATGTCTGAAGGACCTGTGGAATGTCACATGTTATGTTGTCACATGATGTTACCCAGAGAGCACCAGCTAAACCTATGACCCGCAGCTTGACCAATGGGCTTTGGTCCAGCCCAACCACTATATAAAGGAGCGGCCATTAAAATCTCTTCTCTTCTTCTTATCCTCTTAACACTTGTTCTGCTTTACTGCGACAAGCAAACAACAGACATCTCAGTGTTAGTGACCAGCATCTGGAAGGCCGCAAAGCTACAGTCACTCCAGTAAGTCAAAAGTCTATGTATGCTGTCACTACCCATAGTCAAGTCCAGTCTATATTCAAGCCTGAAGTCAAATCTCTAAAGTCTATTACAAGTCTAATTGGTCCCAGCAAGCTGCGAGGTTCTTCTGGGTTCCTGGCCACCTCTCTGGGAAATGAGGCCTAGCTGTGAAGATAATTCCATCTGTCTTAACTCAGTAAAGCCTCCGTTAAACCATAACCTGGTTGTGGACTCTCCTTTCACTACCTAGCCATTGGAATAGCGGAGATACCGTTCGTGTGGTTCCGGTACCCAAAAACCACTCTGGCATTACGAACATTAGGGGTTAACAACATCTTTCCCCAGTGGTTTATACCATCAGGCCCCACCACCAGCACCGCTACACCCGTGGTCCCGCCATACACTGTGGGTCACCACAATGGCTTCTAATTATTTTCTTTATGCTGCTCACACTGCATGTAGTTCACTGAGGAGGAGGCAGCTCTGTGCACTGAAGTTCTGTGACACACTCTCGGCTCACACTGCAGGCTGATTGACAAGCCGGGAGCCTGCACAGAGCCCTGCTTGTTCAGCCCACACTTCATATATTTTGTCTCAGCAATACAGTCAATAGATGCAGGGACAAGACAATGTTCTGGACAGTGGAGTGACCCCTTGTGGTAAGAAACATTTTCTTTTCAGGGTCTGTTTTAAAGGGCCAGGGGTGAAAAGTGAGACTAGAAGGCAAAGGTCTAAAGAGTTACCCTCTATTGTAGTTAAATTTATGCATATATTTTAAGAATTGTTGATATTGGAGGATCTCAATGAAAGTAACTGTATAAGGCTAAGTTTCCTAATACGGCATTTTTACGTGGGAAAAACGCTGCAGCCAGATGTTAGCAGGGATTCAATGGGGAAACGCAAAACACCAAACCCACTTTCCGTTCTTTGGGTTTGGCGTTTT